>NC_056725.1:916964426-917219445 GCF_019279795.1 Protopterus annectens | reverse complement strand
GGGTTGGGGGGAACAGGCTGTGTTCCATGTCAATTGGCTGACCCCAATGGTGACAAAGGATGTAGTGGCAGGATGACCATGCGCAATGATGGGGCTGACAGCTGTGTACTGTCAATTGGCTGACCAATGGCAGACCCTGACACACCTTCCTGTACCATTACACAAATATCATCATTACCAGTAGCCATGGCACAGGATTCAGGTTCCCTGCTGCAGGTCAACAGAGCAGCCCCAGAACCTGTGGGAGGAAGACAGGAAACACAGTTTACAGTCTCCAGACATTGTTACCAGTGATGCACTTCTACACACATGCACACATGCACACATGGACACATGCACACATGCACACGTGGACACAGGCACACATGCACACATAGACACAGGCACACATGCAGACATGCACACGTGGACACATGGACACATGCACACATGCACACATGCACACATGCACACAGGCACACATGCAAACAACACACATGCACACATGCACACATGGACACATGCACACATGGACACATGCACACATGCACGCATGCACACGTGGACACATGCACACATGGACACATGCACACATGCACACATGCACACGTGGTCACATGCACACATGGGCACATGCACACATGCACACGTGGTCACGTGTACACATGCACACATGCACACATGCACACGTGGACACAGGCACACATGCACACATGCACACATGCACATGTGGACACAGGCACACATGCACACATGCACACATGGACACAGGCACACCTGCACACATGCACACATGCACACATGGGCACAGGCACACCTGCACACATGCACAGATGCACACCCCGCAGTATACACACATAGCACTATTGAGTTACACTACCGTTACTAGCATTATCAGGACTATTATAGGTTATGTTAAACACACTCACCAGCATGGATGGCCTGCCTTGCTGTAACCCTGGAGAGACCTGCAGAAATGATGAAATTAATGTCAGTGGGCACAACTGTGCCATTGATATTGCATATGATACAGTGTACAGAACAGTCAAGTGTACATATGGCATATTACCTGCACGCTCCATGTCGTGCTGCTGTATGAAACCAGCCTCCATCATAATGCAGGTGTACTGCTGTTGGTGTTCCGGGGCTGGAGCCACAACACTTAGGAGTAGCCCCTCCAGTCTGGTGAGGGGGGGATGTGTGGCCACCCCACCTCCTGTGGCAACCTGTTGCCTGTGGATATCTGATGCACGCTGATGGACACTTCGGATTAAATCACTGCAGTGGTGTCGCACCTGCTCATATGTCCTGTTATGTGTGCCAATATCATTTACCCTACGGACCAGGTCTTGCCACAGTGCAGCCCTCTCCTGCTAATTCTGACTGGTGCAGGAAAACAGGATGTCATACTCCTGCACCAGGCTCTGGTGGATCTCCTCGTCTTCCACCACAGAGTAGGCAGGGTTACGCTGACGTGCCATCTCCATGGAAGAGAACACAAACAAGATATCAGCAGACCATGTCAGCAATATATGGCACACATACTATACATGATACTCATGTGTAGTGATATACTACTACTCCCATATGTTGCATGTGTGTGTGTCGTGGTGGATACACAGATACATGGCCAGACATCAGTGCTCAGCCAACACCTGTGCAACAATACCTGCCACATTCCACACAACATAGTAGCATGCCCCATCGGTCAGCACACACTGGCAGGTGCAATGCACAACCTCACTCTGGGGGTTCATCCCAAGGTACTGTATGTGGGACACTGTCCACTACTGTGATGTGGACAGAAGTTACTCGGCCTGGATATACATATCCCACCACCACCACCAGCACAGTAGACTACTTTGATATGTATGTGATTAGACAGTTATTCACTTGCTGGGACTGAGATGGTATCCATGCAGCACACTGGGCCAGTGGAAGCCACAAGCCATACTGCTGACCCCTTTGCAAATGCTTACCACGGACATGCCACAGATTGCATGGAACTTGCACACACATTTCTAACCCAGACCCTATGCACAAAGGTTAGGCATCCTGTCCGGTGGACCTCAGACAGAGGCAGATTGTATAACAATAGCAGGAGGCTACTGCAGAACAGAGCACATTCACATTAAGGGAAGGCATCTGTGGTCAGCACTGTTACTACGCTACGGTCCGTCATAACAATGGCAACGGCCTACTTTGGGAGGGAAATGGACACAAACACTATGGACGACCACAAGGCCCTCTTCAGTTATGTTACACATATGGACCACATGCCTCAGATATGCTCTGTGTTAATACACACCTACTTAACATTCACCAAACACACGGATATTGGCAACAATCTTGCAGACATGTTCGGTGCACGTATCCCCCCTCCTTCTCCCCCACCAGTTGAAATATTTATCACAGCTGGATGTAACCTCCCTGTCATCTCACATGTCCAGGTGAGGTCCACCCTCAGCAGAGAAGAACACACAGCATCACTGTGACCTCATGATATCCCTGGATGTGTGCTACCTGCACTCCGAGGGGACATACAACCGCATATAACACTGATAGTTTATCTTGGCCGAACTACAGGATATGTACCTGGACAGTGGCATACAGCAACAGTGGTCCCACACCACTAAGGGGGCACCTTGACTGACCCTGGGAACTACCACATCATATGCATAACCGGCCTGGTCTGCTAAGCTATGGAATTGTGCAGTATGGGATGCATATGCAGTGATATCGGGTACCTGCAGACACTTGTTCCCAGCCAGTGTGCCTTTGTGATGGGCTGATCCTGCCTTTTGAACCTGGCTGACCTTTCAAAGCAGTCACGACAGCCATTGCTGGGGGCAACGCACAGACAACTGCTGCCAGGATCATGGCCTAAGACTGATTGACATGTAATGTATGGTCATCCCCTTTTGGTGGAACTACGTACACACAACATATCACATGGACATACCTATGGATACAGGCCTATGACACATTTGGAGGGTTCACAGTAGGAACACCATTAACCTGCTACTTTGCATTACCTGTGTTTGTCGCAGCTGGTTGCGTTACCACTGCTTCTGCTTGCTGCTGCTGGTGTCACTGCTGACAGCTTCGGGTGACAGAGTCACACTGTATAATGTTTTTTTTTTTTTTTTTCTCTCTCTCTCTCTCACACTTCTCGCTCTCCCTCTGTCTGCTTCCAGACAGTGCGATGAATGTATTGCATGTGTGGAGTGTTAGCACTGGATGCTTTTGTAGGTATCTGCATAGGTCCATGTGATGGCCTCTGCACCAATTGTAAGCCAGCATTTGCTAATTGCATACAGCCAGTTGTGTACTGATTGCAGTTCTCACTGTGATTTCAGGTCAGTGCTATAAAAGGATATGTGGGATAGGCATTGCCCTTTCAGATTGTAAGGGCGGGGACCATGCTGGTATGCTGTGGACAGTGTTCTGTGAGTGTAAAGGTTAGTATCTCTCTCATGATTCAGGCTGTATTGTATATTCACATTTTTCCATTCCTCTCTCATGTTCCCTGTAGCAAGTGTGCATGCACAATGACTCCTACAACTATATATATATATATATATATATATATATATATATATATATATATGTACATATACATACATTTATATATGTACTTTAACTGACATTATTATCTACAAGCTACCAACTAGCATGGCTGTTTCTGTTCACACACTACTATTATGGGAATCCAGTAGTTTTGACAGTAATTCTAAATGACATGCTTTGTGTACTACACATTCTATATTCCCTGTACATTCATCCCTACTATTACATGTTATATTTATTTTAGCACAATGTTCTTGTATAAGAGTCATGGCTTAGTGGTAGGTCATACAGACTAGTGTTTCCAGGGTCCTGGGTTTGGGACTGACAGTGGGATTTTATTTTGCTTTTGAACTGAGTACAGGACCTGTCAATCAAAGTGACTAAGACACTTTTAAGCAGTTGTAACCGGGTTAGCGCTGGTTTGCGCGGAGCTCACGCATGCGCCCTGGTAGTTAGCTCTGCGCACACATGCACACACCCGCTTACAACCGCTTAACGGTGCTTACTCTGGTGCACACCTGTGCTATTTTCTTTGAAAGAAAAGAAAATGGGGAGACAGGAAAGTGGTGAAAAAGGGGTCACAAAGAGGGTAAGACAGTAGGGAAACAAGCCTGGGATTTGCAGGAGGGATGTAGGTAAGGCCCATAGCTGCCCATTTCTTCATCAGCAACAGCTGTGCATATGTATGTAATTTGGTGTGACATTTGAAACCTTCCACCCCTGAGAGAGGTGTCAGGACAACAATAATACTTGTTGTACAGCCAATTGTAATTGATAGTTTCCATGTCCAGCAGACATGTGTGCGGAATGGGCAGCTATGTATGGGGCGTAATTTTTTGTGGGTACAGAGTGCCCTTTTTTTTTTTTCAGGTGAGAGTGGTATGTCAGGTGAAGGAAGTCGGTACAGCTGGGGAGGTAGGTTGGGTAGGTAAACAGACAAGACAAACAAGACGCATACAGGGGCGGTGTATGACACGTGTGGGGGGGGTTACACAATTGACGGGGACGGAGGTTTGGATATCCAGAGCCCATGAGCCCACAGATGGCAACAGTGGAACTGATATCCCCACCCATAGGCAGTTGCAACTGTTCCTTCACTGCCCAGGATGGGGCTGTGATGGGGGCTGTGTAGGCCGGGCAACAGGCATTCCCATTAGTTGTGCCACCCATGCCTCAAGCTGGCGTAGGGGCTCGAGAATAGAGTCCCGAATCTTCCTACGCACCACAGTCCGGACGCTACGGAGGGTGAGTGGTGGTTCTCCTCTGGCCACAATTGCAGAGGGGGGGCGAGCCCCATCCCCTGCAGCGCTTCCACCCACAGGTGGCACAGGGCCACTGGAGGAGGGTCCGGACTAAGCACTAGTGCCAGGTGCACTCGCCAGCTGAGGTGGGAGAGGTGGGTCCACTGGAACCCGCCTTCCCTGTCGTCCTATGTTTTGCATTATGTCATGACAGTTTGGGTTAGTGACATATAATACCATTCACAATTAGTTGTAACAGCATGCATTAGTATTCCCATTAACCAAACACCCAGATATTCACACCATTGAACAGCGTGCATAACACATGCATAATTTGAACAGCAATACACAGTCCAACAACATGCAGGGTTAATTGATGGCAACAGGCCATCAGGTTTGGATGTATGAACAGGGCAGATGCATCAATGGACATGCAAATATATATGACCCAACAGGACAAACGTCCAGGTGTGTTCATTGTGATTGCACATACCATTTTCACATGGAATGGGTTATATGTGGTTATAGGGTGGGGTAAAGAAAATAATATTAACACCTTCGAATACCAATACATATGCTGTACATTTCTAATAGCTACAGTTATATACACACTACTGTTCTAACTACAGTTTCCTATATGATAACTATTTCAACTTGGTGATAGGATGTTACTGCAACATCAATATACATTTTATTGTTCTTCATACACATTCATATCTAGCTTTGTTCAGCTACATCATCCTGCTACATTTGCTTTATATAGCTGTAGACAAGTGTGGATGTTTGGTATATCAGACAATCATCCTATCTGCATATTGCAGACTGAGAGCAACATATCCAGATTTTGGGATACACATTCCAGATGCAGCAACACTTTGAACAGATTTCGCTGTTTGGTTTTGATTCTCACATGCATGTCATTCTGTCTTGACTGCAGTATACTTTATTCGGGGGTTATTACTACTGTATTGCTGGATTCATGACACTTTCTCACACTCTCTCACTTGCTTTCATTTTACTATTCAGGATGGTACTTACTTCTAGGCTTTATTGACATGTTTTACCTGTAGTTATTACAATCCTTTCCAGCAGTCTCACTTCTGTCATGTTTCAGTATTTCAACAGGGATATATTTCACACATGTGATTTCATCATCTTCTGCAGCTATACCTTTCAGCCTGCTGCAGGTTGTGTACTATTTTCTTACAGGTAGGGCATTTTTATTTCAGAATATATGTCAGACAGTTTCATTTTTCAGTTTATCTTACAGGCTGAAACACACTTTTGTAATCAAGCAATACTTGCATACACTTCCACACTGTTACTTGCACATTTTATTCCTTACTGACTACACTGCACTCTTTTGCTGACTGTCATACTTTTATATTTCTTTACAGTTACTGGTAGTGGGTTACTGACCTGCCTGGTGGCGCAACCGCACCAGCCTATCGGCATAGACTCTGTGGTTCGCAGAACGGACACCTGCAGCTGTAATATAAATGAAGTAATATTGGAATACACATCTCCATAATATCAGCTAGTTTAATTTCTTACATACATAATTAAATGTAACTTACTCAGTAGTGGGGCGTTGGGTGTTTGCCGGGCCTCCTGGATCCAAAGGTTCAGTTGGTCCTGCTTGCATCTCTTCAGGTCCGCATGGTGGTGACAGACCTGCTCACCTGTCCTTGGAATCCCTGTGGCACTGGTGAGATCATGAGCCAACCGGTCCCACGCCTCGGCCCTGTATGCTCCCCAGAGGACCTGGCCCTGCATGAGTTGGGCCTCATGATTGTGGACTAGGAGCCAGACCATGTACCTGGACTCCTCAATGCCCCACCTCTGTGCTCGAAAGCAACTACCCTCTCCTACTCCTGTCAATCTGCCTGCAGGTCAGTTCTACAATCGTTTATGCTGTGTATTCCCGCCTATGGGGCTTATATGGTCCATTTTTCCCGCACATATCTGTGATTGGCCATTTTGGAATTGTATCAACTTCAGTAAACCTGCATTGTCATGCTCCAGTTTGTATTCATTCCTATATATTAGCTATTATTGCATTTATGGGTACTGCTGTCATGGTTTAGTGGTTCAGTACCTTGACTATGGTGTATAGTATCCTGGGTTCGAACATGGCCACTGCTTTTTATTTTTCATGACTGTCTAGACATGCCGAGGGGTGTGTCTGTGTAAAGGCAGTTTTGATACGGCTTGCTCAACGTTGCCCGTCGGTTAGCTTGTTTGCGCGGTGCGCAGCTCCGCGCAAATGGGGTATGCTGCTTTAATCCTCATTTGGCTATCAGCACGCATATTACGCTCAGCTCAGCTAGGGGCACATAGATTCAGCATGTTAAACTACTGCTCAACTACGGGCACTCATTTTACACCAGTTAAACCACTGCTCACCTACGGGCAGATGCACTCACCTTGTTAAACTGTAGCTCAGCTATGGGCACATCTGGCATTTTTTATTCTTTTGTTACCTCACATTTCTTCAATATAAATTGGCTATTTCATTACATTTTACATAAAATGTGGTTTTATGTGTACATATTTGTCAGGGACTTGTTTCCTGCTTATTTTGCTAAAAATAAAAAATTGGTGTTGTGGGGGCTCGAACCATGAATGCCTGCTCTCCAGCCAACATCTCTACTGCTACGCTATTGCTTCCTGGCTTATTTTGCATATTTAGTTCTTATATGCTTTCCCACTGACTTCTAACTGTAGCTGCGCTACGGGTACGCCTGCGCAAACGAGCGCACTCACGGTTAAACATCTTTACAATTTAAAAAATATATATAACATGTTTATTTATATGTTTTCTGTTCATAGTCTGTGGGGGCATGTGTTGTGTTCTGTTAATTCACATTTCCGTGGACTCTGTCGTGGGTGTTTACTTTGGGAACTTTTCCTCTTCTGGGGGCGTGTCCGCTTACAGGGCTTGGCCTACGGACATGCCCCCTACTGTCTTACATGGACCGTGTTAGCCTTAAGTGTGATTCAGCATGCTCTCATGAATATGCAGAGCATGCTGACATCACTCCGTTTAACTGCAGCCTCCATGTATGAGTTATAACTCTTACACGGAGGCTTCGTGAATCCTGCCCATTGTATATTGTCTACTAGAAATCTTAGATGAATTTAAAAAGACCAGCAGATAAAGATTAGTGTGGATGCTATTGTTACTAAATTACATATATTGGACTATCGGGGCCCTTCTCCATTTCCTGTATTAATACTGCAGGACTAGTTTACATTGCACATTGGCTATTTTAACACTCAGGGGAAATGTGAGCTTGACCATGTTTCTTTTTTCTTTGATGTTTGTGGGATACTCTTCACTTCTTTTTTGTTTCTTTATCGATGTTATGCCCTTTTCTTTGTTTTTTGGATATCTTATTGACTCGTTATTTTGAGATTATGGGTAATTCTGGATTTGTGATAGACTGTGTTTTTTTACCTTTTGTTTGTGGAATATTAATGAATATACTATAATGATATGTTAATAAAAAAGGGTTCTGTCCATTCAGAACTTCAGAGTTTATGGGCATAAATAAATAAACAAGCAAATAAACAAATACAGGAAACACTAAACATCTGTGGAGCACTGGCTCCATTGGCATAGAGATTCATTTCAAACATTTAGGCATCTCAGAAATCTCTCAAAGGATTGCATTAAATGGATAAATAAACCTATTATAGTAACTCCAATATAATCACCAGAAAAATCCAAGACATTTTTGGTCATCAATAAACATACTAATACATCCTAGTCAGACTACCACACCTTCTCCTTTTCCCTCTAACATCACTGACTGAAAACCATTTCAACTCAACTTTTACTTTATACAGATAGTACTATCTTGATTAATAATAATAACAATTCACCTCTCTCTCTCTCTCTGTCTTCCCCATCCTGTTCTAACCAGTCACATTTATTCTACTTCCTCCCTTTTTCTACCTCTGCTTTAAGAAAACTTATAATGAAACTAAAATCACCTGTTTAGCTGCTGAACAATGTTCAACAGACTATGAAAGAACAGCAGCTGATGCCACTGCTTTCTCTGTATCCATGAAAGTAAACTGTTCACTACCTGAGAGATATGTCCAATCCAGCTTGAAAAAAATGTCAGATAGTACCTTTCCACAAAGGTTTCACATCAACAGACTTTTTCAGCTATAGTCCTATTACCCGTCTTATACCTTAAATCAATAATACTAGAAAAACATACATTCACACACAGCTCATGTAGTATATTAACTTTAACAACCTTCTCTCCCAAACTCAGCATGACTTAGGCCTGACCATACTATTATCATTGCTATCTTCAACTTCACCAATACCATAAAGCAACAAAGAAGGATGGCAACCTAATAACTTCACTATTTTTTGATTTATCCAAAGCATTCGATTCTGTATCCTATCAACATCTTCTTAAGCAAAATTATTCCCTAGGTCTCACCTAGTCCTTTTACTCTCATGGTTCTATCCCTATATGATCAACAATAAATTACAAAAACATGTAAAATGAACTTTTATCAATACACTAAAGCTATAGAATTGGGAATCACTCAAAACACTTTTCCTGGATAGTGCAGTCTCAGAGTTTAGTAACACTTCCCTATATATACTCATCTCATTAGCCTCATTCAGAACCAAATGAATAAAAACAAACTCTGCCCCATGGTTAAGTGGTGATATTTTAAATAAAATGAGACAACTGGAGAACTGAGGGTCTGGACTAAAAACTAATAAGAAGCTAACTTACAAGCATATAAACAGCTAAGAAACAGGTACAAGTACAAAATTACTAAAAATAATAAAAACTACTACTCATCACTACAAAGTAAATACGATACTAATCGCAAATTCTTCTCTAATGCCATAAATAAACTGCTAAAACCAGGCCGAACTGTCCAACCAAGAAGAAAATTAGTACGGGGAATCAATTCAACAGTCATTAAACAGCATTTTTCAACCTTAGACCACTGTAGTACTACCACAAACCCTAAAAGCCCACACACATTTCAACCCATGCCACCTTCAACTGTTAAAAAATATCTCCAGAAACTGAAAGCCATTGCCACTGCCCCCACCTAACGTGTAAGGTGAATGCTTTAAACTGTCAGCAGAGGATATCACCTCTCTCAATTCAGTCCTACTACATAGATCTATAACTGAAAACACTGTGCCAGCAGTCTGAAAAAATTCCTTTATTACACACTTATAGAAAGCTGGCAGCTCCACTGATCTCTTCAACTACAGGCCAATTACCATACTTATCTCTTGTTTCTAAAATATAAGAAAAAGCCATCCACACGCAAGTCCTCAACTACCTACTAAAAATCAGCTTCTTTCTCCACTTGACATTGTTTTTCTCCCCCATCATACTATATAACCATTACTCTCCTACATGTCTGTTGTTAATTCACTGAGAAATGAAGGCAACTTGAACCTATCCAAAGTCTGCAAAACAGTCTCCCATCAGAAATGACTTCATCAACTTGTCAACCTAGGACTACCTAACCCCTCTCTATTTTGGTTCCATGGTTATCTTTCAAATAAAGCCCAAGCAATAATGGTAAAAGGCATCTCTACTTTTCTTCCAGTAGCTATTGCTGTCCCATAACGATCCATATTAGGCCCTCACCTTTTTAACATCTGTATAAATGATCTATGTACCACCACTAAACATGTAACTATACTTCAATATGCTGATGCTTCTACACTAATATGTGCAGCAAACCTCTCACTAAAGTTCAGCAACTTGCTAAAACATCCTTCTATTGAACAATAAAATTGTAAAACCACACAGTCCAGTCAACCTAGTGAAGCCAACCTAGTTTATTAACATCAACACAATAACACAAAAATAATAAAACATTGTACTAAGCGCTTTCACCCTCTAACTTCTAGGGCATCTTCAGAGTCCTTCTATTGAAGCCTGGCTGAATAGTTTTTAGCTACTGCTAAACCTTAATAAAATGAAACTGTTCAGCTCAAAATAATTCTCGGAAAAATTTAAACCATTTAACATCTTCTATGCAAATGAAACCAAAACTGTGAGGGTAAGCAATATAAAACTTCTAGGTGTCATCACTGATGAACACTTAAAATGTGATCAACATTTATGTTAAAGTAATGACAAAAAATAAAAAACTAGGTTCACTATATATAGTCAAAGTCTACCTCACTAAAACAGCATGAAAACATATAGCAACTACCTATTTATTATTATCTGTCCTGTATGCAGACCCCATTCTAGTCAAACTTTAAACCCCATTATTATCTAAAGCTGAGCAATGCTATAACAAGGCAACTAAAATTGCCACCAATCATTTCCATAGAGCAAGCTCTCAAAAAAACTCAACTGGCTATACTTGCCTATTTACTTGTTACTCTCACAATTGGTTATTGTGCATAACCTTGTGTATATGCCCAAAACATGCTCTACTCTAAAGAATACTATTCAGCTCAATGCTCCTCAAAGAACGTGATATTCTGCAGAGAAATCATTACTTGTAGTAGCCAAATCCTATAACAATGTTAGTGACTCCTTCTATTCAAACAAAGTTACCAAGTCATGGATCTTTATCCTCCTCACACATACATCCCAACTGTCCAGATTTCCACAGAATGTCCAGATTTTTGCTTCATAGCTTTGGTCTGTTCCTCATAAAATTTGTGGTTTTCTGGCAAATCACTGAGGATTGAAGTCACTAAATAATGACATATATTTGAGTTTCAGACTTCATATCATTCAGAAAATGCATGCTAAAACAAATCTGTTTATTCTACAAAGTTTCAAATTTATAAGAACAATAATTAAGATGTGTCCCTAATTTTGGGCCTTTGCCTCCCCCCACCCATTACTTTAGGCTATGACAATTTTCTTGCCCAAAGATGTTGAGAGGTATGCCTCATGCCAAAAACAATCCAAAATGCAAAGTCATTGAAAGGCCACCTAAATAATCACCTAACAGCTAATTGGCTTTGCTCCTGTAACACCCCTGGCTCACTTCACCCAAGCTAAGTATAGCTCTGCTAAATCTTAGTGGCACCACAATCCCTCTCCATCTTCTCAGTTTGCTTTCTACATTTTTCAGTGTAGCCACTCCTTTAAAAATGTGTATTACCTAGTTTTATTTTTACTTCACTATACAAATATAATTTTTTGCACACAACTTCCTTTACCATATGTTCCAATGTATATATCTTTTATCATATGTATTTTTACATTACATAAGAACTGCATGTAACTCTATTATAATCATGTACTTAACATGATTGAATGTAGTGCTATGTTTTCCTGGAGGTTTCCTCCCTAGACCTCCACTGAAAAGGGGTTTTGCCAAATGCAGAAGGACCTTTCCAGTAAACAAAATCAAATGAATAAATAAATAAACTAGACATGGTCATGCTTATGCTGTTCATCTGAGTAACTCCATTTTCCTTTGTCAGCTCACACCCCCATCCATGTATAACCTCTGTCCCCTTCTACACAACAAACCTTTGAACCATTCTTCTTCAATTACCTTCTTATCTCAATCACAACTTTCCATTTTAATTTCTTACAGACCTTTCTACTTTATACATCTCTTTCAAACATTCTTCACTACTCTTTTACAACCAGGTTCTATGCCAGTCAGTACCCTAGTATTCTTATCCTCCTTATCTTTGACTCATCAGCTACACAATGCCTCTCTCTTTTTTCTAGCTTTAACTATTATCTACCATCTGAATAAAGTTTCATTTATTTATTTTATTTATTAACTGGGAAAGCCTGACTTGGAACAAAGCCAATTTTCAGTGGAGGCCCGAGGAGAAAGGCTCCAGATGCATGTCTTTGTAATGTGGGTGGAAACTGGAGCACCCGGAGAAAACCCACACAGATGTAGGCAGGACATGCAGACTTCACACAGAAGGCACCCCAGCCGAGAATCGAACCGGAGAATCTCTTGATGTGAGGTGACAACGCTACCGCTGCACCACTGCGCCATCCAAAAGCATGTAAAATTAATTAGTTTGTTTTATTTTTTACTTACCGCTCATGCTCTTTAACTCAATTTTATTTATTTATTTTTAGTCAATACTGTAATAGTCCTTACGCATGTCTTATGCCTGCTTGTGTATATTGCATATTAACTGTCTGCATACTAAATGCTTTATACTTGAGATATAGTATTACCACAGAAGAAATGGCTGTTTTATCTTTATATAGTATCAATACAGAACAATTACCTGTTTATATATACATGCGTTAATAAGAATCTATGTAATGCATGTTTATAAAAAAATGTTTTGTCATAAATATCTTAAACATATCTGCAGGTGCTTTTCTACCTGGGCTTCTGCTTCAGATGAGTTTTGCCCAGTCAGACCTTTGTAGTCAACAAAGACAAAATAAAATAAAATAAATAATAATAATACTAATCAGGGACATCTGACCAAAATCAAAGACACATAATAATCAAGAGGTTCCTCCCACATCCAGGACATTTCTGGGGTACAAGGCATAAATGGGTCTATATTAAAAGCCCAAAATGACAAAAGCTTGAGTCTCTGTACATCGACACATAAAGGTCGATGCACATAAACCGCAAAATGCGAAACAGTGAAATTTGAAATGCCGGAGCTCTGTCATCAGAATGCAACACACAGGTAAGTAAAAAATAAAACGAACTAATTAATTTAACATGCTTTTGCAGGGGGGCAAGACCCCCAGCACCCCCACACCCCCCCACCTTTATATACCAACTCCGAGACTGCACTACCATGGGGAAAAGGATATATTTCCTTATCCCCACCATCGCGCTGCTGACCAGGAAATGCATTCGGCGTTTCAAATCTGGCTGTTTTCATGTTTTGCGGTTTATGTACATTAACCTTTATGTGTCAATGTACATAGAGTGAAGCTTTTGTTGTTTTGGGCTTTTAATATAGACCAGCATAAACACAGTTATAGAACACTGGCACTTGTAAAGAGAAATGAAAAAGATACAATATTACTATACAAATGAGCCTAACCTGACTGTTTTTTTAATCACAGATGCACATCTTATTTTAAAACATACTACCTACTGGTGTCCAATGTTTCCATGAAATATTTAAAAGTTTTCATCATGTCCACACCTTGAAGACCATACATATTCTATTTTTTTAAGTTCTTGTATTGCATCTTGTATTTTCCCTACTTGTAATACCATTTCTTAGCAGAGAGTCTATTTGTTGTTGTATCTATGCTGGGCTGGCTTCAAAGATGAGAATTACACTGTTTAATTAATTTATCAGCCATGAAATAGTACAATATCAAAATGAAAATAGGAAGTTGTGTCTAGTTGGAATAACACACTAAGAAATGAATAAAATGAAAAAATAGCGTCCTAACCCACCCCATTCACATCATTTGTCCAGTAGAACCTTGGTGGGAATTTGATTCTTTGTATTTTAGTTGTTTTGTTTTATGGACTAGTGTACAGCCATGCACAATCATATCAGTGTCTCAATATTATACAAATACACATGGGAATTTAGCTCTGGTTAACCAAACAATCAAAAAGGAAATAAAACCAGTGAAGAAAAATTCACTTTAACTATTAAAATGGATTTTTCTTCAGTGGTTTTATTTTCTTTTTGCAAATACACATGGTTTATTTAAAAAAAGTTCCAAGTTGTAACTTCTTCTTTTCTTATTTTTTTTTTTATTAATTTTGGGTGAGTGTCAGCAGGATCCCCTACCTTGTCTGTCTTTACAGTCTGGGAGAAACTACCTTTCCAAGAAAGTACTGCATGAGAGGCATGGCCAAAATGGCAAACTGCTAACAGCACAAAGTCTTAGCTCTGCATTATTTTCTTTTTTCTGACAGGATTTTATTATCCAGACTTAACAAAAACTTATTTGCTTATACATTTTGAGCTTTTAAACAAACCTGGAAAACTATTTGAAGGAAAATCAAGTTTTTATGTTTTTTCTTCGATTTTTTCCTGTCAGAATTGTTATTGACTGTTATGACAGAATGCATCACTCAAAAGTGAACTCTCAAGAAAGCTTGGTGAAAAAGAAAGTAAAGTCTATAATGGGCAGTATCCAGGTGCTTTCTATTAAATTTGATAAACTTGGGATCAAAATGGACAATATAAGAGAAGATTCCAAGAAACAAACATAAATGTTAAAAGAGATCATAAAACAACAATCTGTTCAGATCTCTGCAATAAAAGACACATTAAATGACCTGGACAGCAGAATGGCAGACAATAAGAATCAAGCAGAATTCATGTTAAAAGAAAATACTTTGCTTATAGAAAAACTAGAAGGCCTAAAAAGTAGATCTAGAAGAAATAATATTAGGATATACATAATACCAGAAAAGGAAGAAGGAGACAATATGTTGCAGTTTTTAACGAACTGGACGCCTAAAATTCTAACTCTACCAGAAGCTCTGTCTTTTGGTATTGAGAGAAAGCAGATAGATCTCTTTTGACTTCTTCTTTGAAGAAAAGTCCTCCAGTCCCCAGATCTGTTAATGTAAAATTTCTCTCCAGCCAAGATGAGGACCTGGTACTGAAGACTGCTTGGGTTGATTCTCCAATAAAAATAAATAACAACACTATCAGGTTTGACAATGACTATACTGCATCTGTTATGACCAAAAGGAAAGCATGTAGTCCATTCACAAAAGACTTAAAGAAGCTAAACATTAAAGCTCAACTAATTTTTCCAGCCAAAATTAGGATCTTTCCACCAGAAGGTCAGAAAATGTTTAATTCTCTAGAAGACACAGTGGACTTTTCTCAGATAAAGAAACTTTTTGATCAATTATGAAGTATGACTTGAACTCTTGTCATCTTAAAAAGACATGCAACAAGAAATGGCTGGTCTTCAAAGGACAAAAATAGTAAAAAAACTAAAGAAAAGTAACGTTGTTATCATTTTCTATTTTGCGTAAATAGCTTTCTCACAGGTATTCAGTTTTGTCATCTATTACAGTTCATCATGAAATACAAGGTATAACAGACAAAAAAGGTATACCTTATCAAAATACCTTTTCGATAGTATCTGAAATAGTGTATATATATCTATAGCTATATATATATATATGGGGTAGGTGAGTTAGGGTTAGAGTTAGAGTGAGGTGTGTGTGCGCGATAGTGATGGACCTTAGGGTTAGGGTTTGGGTTAAGGTAAGTGGGTAGATAGTGGTGTATGTACAGTTTAGTGTAGGTTTAGATGTAAGATTTTAGGTATTTGTGTGTGGATTGCTGTTTGTTTGGTGTGTTTGTGTTGTGTGTATGTGTTTTGGAACAGCAATTTTTTTCCCTAGGAAAAAATTCGCTGTTCTGAATTTTGGATGTTATCAGTTTTCGGTTACTAGGGGTGGATATTAGAACATTCAAAGTTCTGAAACTTCGATGTTCTAATATAGACCCTATATATATATATATATATATATATATATATATATATATATATGGATCACCTTTAAAACCTTGAAATCGCGTTTGCCCGACACACTAATGACCGACATGAAAAGACCGACAACAAAAAACGCCGACAACGCAAAACACCGAAAACCATTACACCAACACACTACACGTAAACAACACAGTACACTACACAACATATGCACTATCCCTAACCCAAACCCTAACCCTATGGTCCGACACTACCGCACACTTACCCTACCTGCACCCTAACCCTAACTCACTTACCCACCCCTAAACCCACAGTCCCTCACCATCGCACACACACCCTACCTGCACCCTAACCCTAACTCACTTAACCCACCCCTAACCCACAGTCCCTCACTATCGCACACTTACCTGTCCGGTCCCTAACACTAAATCCCTCACTCGATCGCACACTTACCGAGTCCGTCGGGTTCTCACCTTGTCGGTCATCTGCGTTGTCGGTATTCTCGTCCCGTCGGATTCCATGTCTCGGGCAAACGCGATTTCGAGGTTTTAAAGGTGACCCATATATATATATATATATATATATATATATATATATATATATATGAGTAGTGTGTATTTTGGGGGTATAATAACATGTTTATCCTCTTAATTTATATATACTTTCTATACATAATTTAAAGTAATCTTTTTATATTTTATTTTTGGTTATTCTAGCTGGTGAATGTGGTTGCATGTGATAGATTTTTTTCTATGTACAGTGGGTGTTGTGTTGAGGGGTTTTGGCTGCATGAAAATCATTTATATACATCACTTCACTTGTTTTTAATAGGTTTAACTTGTGTGGTGTTTGTGCATTACTTGAGCTCTTATTCAAAGAATTAAAGTTGCTATTGACTGTTTTTACAGTAGCTGCTTCTTTTCAGTCCCTTTTCCTGCCTAGTGCTAGTTAAACTGCTTTAGAATGTTTTTTCACATACCCCGAGTTGTTTTGCAACTAATGACAGTCTAGATTCCATGTTCAAGCTGTCTGTGCTGCAGAAATACATTTTGAATTTTAACTCATTAACAGGAAGTGAACTTTTAGAATGTTAAAATGATCAGCAGAAACACAAAAATAGAACATTTAAAATTAATCTAGTTAGTTTTAAAAAGATCCATGTTTTTCTTATGCTCATTATCTTTAAAAAGTGGAATAATGAAAAAAAGAAAAGGAAATGAGAATGCAGTGGGAACAAGAAAAAGAAGACAACTGCACTTAAAAACACCTGGTACTAATCTCTGTTTAGTGACATATTGTGGTCATCCTAATTGTAATTCAGTGAAAGTTGTATCCTTTATATAAGTACAGTGTAAATACAATATACTCATACACAAGATCATCACAGTACAAAGGAATATGTCATTTATAGGGATGAAAATGCTTGTTTAAAACAGTATTACTGGTTTTAATGTTTCATGAAGGAAGCTAAAAAACTAATAGAACTTTAATAACAATGAATTAGACAGTTACTGCTATGCAGAATACTTCTGGTAAACAAAGAAGTACCTATTACAGTAATGGAATTTCCTCTACAGTTTCTCTGGTTCTGTAACATGCTGCCTGTTATATTGTACACACAAATATTTACACACTGTCAGACTTGACTTTTGATTATTCAGTCTAAACATTTCAGAACTTGGCATTGTGAGTCCTGATATTTTAAAAGTTTACTTTGTTTAACTGATCCATTATTGTCACTAACTTAATATATTGTTTCATATCCATATTTCATTCTTGAAAGTGCAAACCATTAACTTCTTTGCTAGCTATGTTTTATATTTCTGATATTTTCAAAATTTTGCATTGTTTAAGAGCTATCTGGTATTTTCTACCTGGGCTCTCTCGGAATACAGATTCTTTACAAGAATAGATAGTTTCATTAAATAAGATCTAATAAGTAAAATAACTGATCTGCTTCTTTCAACAGACAGTGGCACACCTAAAGATTTAATCTCATAAAAAATATAAAAAAACACATAGACCATGGATGATCCACAGATAATGGAAGACCTGAGATATAATACAAAGAGGTAGTTAAACATCAAGACTGTTGGTAAAATACAGAATGCTTACAAATGCATAGCATGAATGAAGCTGATAGTATAATAAAACAGAGAATGACGTATACCACACATAACATCTAGCAGTGTATTAAACTATTGTTATAGAGAGCTGTTAATCTTCTGAAAGTTGGATAAAGATTAAGCATCTGTACTTAAGTAAATGATGATGCATTGCAATTCTATATACATAAGGACATCCACATGCAAAAACACATTCAAATTGTAATATACATTTACACAAACCACACTTGTTTCACAAGTAAGGGGTCTAGAGATTTATTTACAAAAGGTATAACCAACTCCTTACAGAAACTAAACACCCCATAACCTTTTGGTATTACTTTAGTATGCAGTTGTCCCAATGTTTTCCTTAAAATGCAATTGTGAAATCTAATACCTGATCTGATGCCCAAAAGAGTTGTGCAATGCAACAAAACTATAAGCTTAAACACAGGGAACACTTCAATATGAAAATGCAAATGAAGCCAAGCATGCAGGATGCTAACATATCTTATATGGAAAAACATATGGGTCACACCTCTGCACACTGGTTACTATAAAATAGTTTTTTTATATAAAATGATTGTTACAGACATCTCATTGGAAACTATTAGCAGTGATCATAAACTTGCTCTGAGAGAAATATATTTATTTGACTTCTATATATACATTAATTTGCATATAACAGCATTTCTATACATTACTATAGTTATATAAAAAACAAAACAGCAACCAGACACAGAGAGATAGTTTAAGTGCTTTTGTTTATTTAATTCACTGAACTTCAGAAACTACAATCATATTCCAACTGCTCACTTAAATATTTAATTAAACAATTACATTACAAATCCACCAATGACAAATCAGAATGTAAAAATATAACATGAATATTAAACGGATTCTCTCATAATTTAAAAATATATTACATAACTATGTCAAAAAGACATGTATAAAACAACAAAAGTATACAATATAAAATAGCAATAACTTTCTAATATATACACTCCTAATTCAAATGTTTTTAAACTAAAAAAAAAAAAAACATTTGATGGATATTTTCTCATTAATACCAGGTAGGCAAGATATCCACTCTAAAAAAATATTTGCCACTTAAGTTCCAGGTATTTTAAATATGCACTGGAGGTGTGAACAAATCTATCACCATTAAATTTTCCAATACCATAAACTGAAACTTCTTAAAATCAGCACAATTTAAAGAATGTCTGGCTAAGGCATTATTGATATCTTTTTTTTATAGCCATAACATGTTCCCTAATCCTGTCTGTGAACATACGTATACTTTTTCCAATGTAGAAATATTTACATGTGGAACAAACAGCAACATACACTAAATCCTCTGTTTGACAAGTATATCTATCTTTAGCAACAAACAAATACCTATTGTATTCAAAATAAAAACTACTTGCTGAAAAAATAAATCTACAATTTACACAACCATTGCATGGAAAGTTACCTAATTACAAATAGTTATACTTTACTATAAGCTGTTGTCTTCTGTACTATATGAAACAGTTTAGAGGGGAAGATGCTTAAAACACCTCAATCTGCTCAACATCTGTTGCCTTAGCCAGAGTTACTTCACTAATTATTGGAAAATAATATTAATGCACAGATTTAACTCTTAGAAATGTTTAACATTTGTTAGTGAAATATGTAAGTTTATTTTATATTAAACTGACTTTTAAATCATTCAAGCATTTTTTATCTCCCATTGGTATGATGAATGCAAAACGTTATCTGCACATTTCAGAATATGGCAATGAAAAGTACTATAAGCAAATTTGTAAGTACATGATACTTAAAATATAATCATAAAATAATGCTTCCTAAAGGTACCCTGCATATACTAACCCAATACGCAATGTTTTACCATAACTCTACTCTACTAGATATGTTGTAACCATGTCAATTTCTAGTCTCAAGGTTTCTTGTAAATGTTTAAACGTTTTTTTTCTCTAGAAAGTGTGGTTACCTTTACTCATCTATGTAATTCATGCTGGTTTGTCTGTATTATTTTGTGCTCATATTTTTATTTTGTATTTGTGGAAAAATACAAGGACTTTTTAAAGCAAAAAAAAAGAATGCTTCCTGTACAGAAGTTAGATGTTAAATGTATATTCCATGTACTAGTGGTATTAATAGTAACATACATACATACATAATACAACCAAACATTCACTTAAAAACACTGACTCATTTCTATATTTACTCTCATGCATAGATACATATAACATACTCACTGTTTTAACTGTTAACAAACATATTAAGCACCTACTCATAATTTACAAACACATACACACAGTTATATGTATGCACATCCATGTAACTACATTATGCATTCATAAGCACATATAATATGCACAAATTTGTAATTTTAAATTGTAACACCTTTTAACTATACTTCCATGTTCTGGCTATTACTTTCACCAATGTTATTAAGTGAATTTTAAAAGTTTTATGATATATAATCTTGATATGTATTGGTGTTCTGATGTCTATAGGTTAGTGTGTTATAGGGTGTTGTCAGTTTTATTTATTTCCTCCATAAAAATGTTTAAATACTAGGCTATTTATAGTATTTTCTGTAACAGGATTAATTAGAACAAATGACTATATGATCAAATAGAGACATTTGAAAGTCATTATGTTTGGTGAATTCTGCTTCACAATGATAGGAAGAGCCGACATCGAAGGATCAAAAAGTGATGTCGCTATGAATGCTTGGCCATCACAAGCCAGTTACCCCTGTGGTAACTTTTCTGACACCGCCTGCTTAAAACCCCAAAAGTCAGAAGGATCGTGAGGCCCCTTTTTCACGGTCTGTATTCATAATGAAAATCAAGATCAAGCAAGCTTTTGTCTTTCTGTTCCACGGGAGGTTTCTGTCCTCCCTGAGCTCACCTTAGGACACCTGTGCTACTCTTTGACAGGTGTACTGCCCCAGTCAAACTCCCCACCTGACACTGTCCCCGGAGCGGGTCACGCCCGGACATCATCAGTAGGGTAAAACTAACCTGTCTCACGACGGTCTAAACCCAACTGGAGGGATAGGTTCCTGACCCAGAGACTCCCCAGATTCTGGAATAGATTGCCCATACATGTCAAGCAGAGTGCCTCTTTGGCCTTCTTCAAAAGGAACGTTGATGACTGGATGGGAGAAAGGAAATTCACCCTGGGGATTACGTCAGTCGCACTACTAGACAGGGGTCAAGGGAAGAAATAGTGTGGGAAGAAATAGCCAGGGAATTGTTATGGCTAGGCTTGTATAGGCCCTAGGGCTGATAGCCTAGTACCAACCTATGAACCTATGAACCTATTATTTCTGGGATATTTTTGATATATTCAGAAATACATAATATCAGTCTTTATTATTCACATTTCCAACTGTATATTTCTATGATCTCAAATATTAATATTTCTCAAATTAATACTTTATATATTTTTCCTTTTAACATGACTTAAGTATGTTCTAAATAGTTATAATTAATAATATTGTTTTAAATTAAGAAGCAGTAGCAACTGTTTAGCTTGGTGACATTAGGATGGGTTGGCTGGTGTGTTATTTGTATGATTATATCATCAAATCAGGGAATTTTTTTCCATAGTGGAAGGTTTGATTGTATATAAGTTTGAACATGTTCTTTTAATTTTTTGCATCATTCTGTAACAATAATTGTTAGCATTTGGTTATTATATTTTAAGTTAAATCATCTTAAATCAGTATATTTACATGTTCTTATGAATGTCAACATATAATTGTTTCTCATTAAACCTCAATAAACTTAATAATCCATTAAAGACGAGTAGCTTTAACAAATACTTAAACTGTATAAAGCTCACATAATTTTCTTACAAGAAACTCATTTATTATTTGAAGATGTAGATAAAATGATGTTAAAAGACTATTCAACTCTTGTGAGCTCTCATTTTAAATCAAAAGGAGAGTCACTTTTATTCTTTGGAGAAATTTTGTATCTATGCCTAAAATATTAAATACCTATTCATATAAAAATGGTATGTTGGGTTTAGCAGTAGTGGAAAGTGACAAAAAAATACTTTTGTGAGTTCTTGCTGAATACCTTGAATTGTAGCCAAAGTTGCTAAGAAATACTTGGATGTTATAACCTTATATACAAAAGGTGAATTGATTATTGCAGGAAATTTTAACTGTATTCTTTCTAGTAAAGACACAACTACTGATAAGGTCCCTAAGCTATCATTTGAGAGCTATGTATCATATTAAATCTACTAACTCTGTTAACTTTACACATTATTCTTATAGATTTGGCACCCAGACAAACATTGATAGCATTTTTACTTCTAGTAGTTTATTTACTAAAATTGAAGATGTATTGAGAAACTTCATGTCTTTTATTGATAAACCATGTATTTTTTTCTGATCACAATGCTATTACATTTACATTAATGTTAAAACCAAGTAATTATGTTTACTATCAGAGAATCCCTGCTTATATAGTAAAATTAAAAGACTTTAAGGGATGGTGTTTAAAATAGATGGTGTTTAAAATAAATCAATCAATACATTGAAATTGTAATAATGGAGAAGTTTCAGAAGTAATTATCTGGGATTCTTTAAAAGCTTATTTATATGGAAGAATTAAAAATTGGTACATATTTAAAAAAAGAAAGGGATAAGGAGTCAATGTCTTTGCAGTCTAATATAGATAACTTGAAATCCAATTAAAAACCTTATAACAAATTGGCAAGGGCTGAGTTGAAAATATGAAATCAGAAATGTCTTAATGTACTTCACCATATAACATCAAAAAATCTGGAAAATTAAAATTACAGACTTACTCAATAAACCCGAAAAGCTTACACAGGTTGGCTGTTATATCTGAGAAATAAAATAAATACTCATCATGTTAAAGAAATAATTTCCAAACAAGGTGATAAAAATAAAAAATGTGACTGATTTAAAAGACATACTAGAATGCTTTAGGAAATATTATGAAGAAGTTAATAACAAAATGCTAAACTTAGAAATCAACAACATAACCAATGGCTTTTTGAAAGACAATATAAGGTTGAAATTAATCAAATTAACCAAAGAACAAAGATCCAAAATTGGTAAGCCATTCTCTTTTAATGAGTTAAAAGATCAACTTAATCATTTAAACCAAATAAAGCATCTAGTCTTGATGGTATAGTCCCAGAATTATAGAAATGATTCCCAGAGAATATTTTAAATATGATATTAAAAGTTTTTGAACAAGTTAAACATATGTCAACCATCCTCTTCTTGGAAATATCCCCTCATATCTCTTTTCTTGAAAACAAATAAAGATTTATTTATTTATTTATTTATTTATTTATTTATTTATTTTATTTTATTTTACATTTGCTGACTGGGATAGTCTGACTGGATATATGTTCATTTTCAGTGGAGGCCAGGGGCGAAAAGCTCCACATACCAAAAAAGAGACAGTACATACATCACTGAGTGATAAACTCAGGCAGACATGTTTAGAAAAATATAGACAAAGAATACAGGCAGATAGCAATATAGACAATGTGTAGACTTCTGCTTATGTTCTTATTACCATCTTATTTACCATCCCACCTTATTACCATCTTATTTACCATCTTACCATCCTTTTTCATTATTAAATGTTGATTATAAAATATTTATGTCTATTCTTACAAATAGATTGAAACTTATTATGCCAGGATTAATAAATGATGCTCAGATTGATTTTATACTACATAGAAAGGTTCAGGATAACATAATTAAGATTAATACTTTAACAGTTCTAGCTAATAAAAACAAAAAAGAACCAACTATAATAAGTCTAGATATAAATAAGGCTTTTGATTCTATTAGTTGGAATTATTTGTTCAAAGCACTTAAATAAATTGATTTTTCCCTAGCTTTTATAAATCTTATAACTAATGTGTATAGTAACTCATTCTCTTTAATTAAAATTGGCTCTTTTCTTTCTATCTCTCTAAAAATATTAAAAGGTACAAAGCAGGACTGCCCCTTTTCACCTCTATTTCCTCTAGCAATGGAACCTTTTATAAACTTTATTACATCTAATAGCAAACTTCTTCTCAATAGAAAAAAAAAATATTCCTGTAAAATTCAATTATTTCCAGATGACATTTTAATAACAAGTAGTGATGTTGAAACATCAAATAGAAAATTTAAATAAGTCTATTAATTACTTTGAAACAGTATCAGTTTTAATGTTTAACTATGAAAAAACAGAAATGTTACTTATTAATTAAAAACTTAATTATTTAATAAACTATAACATTTTTATTTGGGGCAATTCACAAATTATCTTGGAATTATAATTAAATCTACTATAAAAGACTCAATAGCAGTAAATTATAGTATTTTAATTGACATTGCTACTAAAATAATTATGAATTGGAACACTTTTTTAAATGGAAGATAGACTTACTTTAATAAAAAATGATAATCCTAGCAAAAATACTTTTATACCTTCAATCACAAATTATTCTTCCTCCTAAAAATCTTTACAAAAATTACATTTTACTCATAGAATATCCTTTGACTGACATGTTAAAAGTTGGCATGAAGTTGGATTAAGTTTTCCAAATGTTGAATTGTATGCCAAATCCATAATTCTCAATTTAATATCTCTATAGTCAAATTCCTCTTACCAACCTACTTGGAAATCTATTCATGAAAGATTAATAAATAATACAAGCTATGCTATATAATCTTTCTCTAAATTTGGAATCAGTAAATTTTACTGTATCTTGAAATACTTATGTTTAAATGAAAAGAAAAAAATACTATTCCTCTCCATTCACTGATTACATCCTTATACATTTTAAAATATTAGTGAATTCAAATTATCTTGTTAAAATTTTATTGTTTTTATTGTTCCCAATATCAAATACTGCAGGTTGTTTGTGAACTTTTAATATAAACAAAATGCTAGATCTTAGAGATGCAAATTTAATCTTTTGGTATTGGTTCTTAATTGGAAATAAATCACATAGTACAAATTATCTTCTCATTGGACATTGTTTAGAAAATAATAATTGATTGACTATACAATCTTGTAAAAACATGTTATGATAAAATCAAAATCTCCACAGATTTTCAAATAAAACATATTACAAAGATACTTGAGTTTTTTTTTTCTTTTTCCAGACTCAGTAGTAACTCAAATAAGATTAAATCGTACATATATGAATAATTTATAAAACAATAAGAGAAGAGTTTGGTTCCACAGATTCATTATTTTGGAATTACTCAGTTAACATTAATGAAAAGGCCTTTTTTGATGAATATAAATGCTTAATTGTTAACTCTGCAGGGAAAATCTACTTCTTATCTTTATTGGAAAATGTATACATGGAGATTTCTTCACAGAGCTTTTTTTTTAAACTCCACATAAAGTGGCTTTAATATATTACTATGGGAAAATTAATTGTTGGAGGTGTAATGAAATCTTTAATGCAGATTGGTTTCATATGATATTGAATTGCAAAATAGTAACTCCTTTTTGGGTTGAATTTAGAAAATTTGCTTAAGGTTTGTGGACAGATAATTGTATCATTTCTAACTCCTTGATCTTATTTAATACTCCAGTTCTGGATTCCATACCTAGAGTGCATGTGCCTCTCCTTTGGTCCATTTTTAGCTATAGTAAGAAAAATATTCACAAAGAATTGGAAATGTAAAACTACGCTTTCTTTCACTGAATTCATTAATTTTGCAAAAAAAGTCTGTAAATAATATTGTCAACTGCCAAAATGAGAACTTTGAATATTACTCACCAGTTTAGAGTTTGGTCAAAATTAAGTCATTCACTTGATAAATATTAATGATTTAGTTTTTTATGTTTGATTTTGTTGTGGACATTTGTAAATAGGTATGTTTTTGTTCGATTTATCTTTAAATAATTTTGTACACATCTTTGCTTTATAATAACTACTGCATTCTCCCAATCTCATACTAAATATGGACCTGCTGAACAGTCCTGAGACAAGCAGAATCTATTGCATTGTTATTAGCTCTCATCAAAACTACTTTTGACTGATGATTGAAATTATTACTCAAATACTGCCTTATAACTGCCACATAATGATTCTACTGCTTGCCAGTGTTATTTCCTAACTTTGATAACAATTTTATTGTGTAAGACTTTGATTTTGTACTAATAGAAAGGCATATGTTATAAAATCATAAAACAAATAAAATGGACTTCTGTAATGTACAATGATGTATTGTTGCTATAGTATTGTCTTGTGTGTGCTGCTGTGATGTGTTGATAACTTGGTTTATATATTTTCTTCAAAAACACACTAAATGACTACCCTTGAGTCTGTCAATTTAGCCACATTAGACCTCATTTATTAGAAATTAGAAATGCAAACTTTCAAGTTGAGTAGTTCTTATATCCCATTACCACTTACTCCCTCTCTTACTCTCTCTCTCTCTTTCTCTTTGTCTTTATCTCAACATCCAGCAACTCCTCCAACTACATTTATTTATTTATTATTTATTTATTTATTTATTGACATTTGATTACCGGGAAAGTCCAGCTGGGTAGAAGACCATATTCAACAGAGCCTGGGGAAAAAGCTCTAAATTATTACAAAACATTTTAAGAACAATAATTTTGTAATCTTCAAAAATAAAACAAAAAACACCTGCAGTTTAAATAATTATAACAAATTAGACATCATATAAAAATTTTGGTTAAATATTGATGTAAGGTATATGACAACCATGCAATATTTAAAGGAATTTTAGATAGTTTGTAAAGAAATTAAAGGTAAGTTAGTCTAATACAAATAGGAATGGCAATATGAAGTGAGGAAAAGAAAAACGCTTATGTTATATTTAGAGATAAAGTCAGGGAGGAGAATGACATAGCAGTAAAGAAGTAAGTAAAAAAGGGAGAGTAATGAAGTATAAGAATGAAAAGATACCTGTGCACATTTAAGGATATAGTTTTTCCTGGATTTCAGTCAGAACAGACCAGATTTTAGTTAGGAAGAATTCCAGAGTCTTCCACATAAACACACACATGCACATTTATATATACATGCTTATGCTTTTAAAACAAGCTTTGCTGAGTTGCTGTTTAGTGTGCAGTTGTAGCAAAATTAACCAGCAATTTAGAAAATGAAAGCACATCAGACATTCCATCCCAAACAGGATTAGTATGAGTGTATCTGTGATTCTGTCCATTAGTCTTTGAATGTGACAATAAGAAGTCATGTTCTGTTTTTATACATTATATTATGCCCATTAAAGATTAACTACAGCTATCCGAAAATCAGTTAATTAATTAAATTGTGTCAACAGCAACTCACTAGAGTCAGGATGTGTTGAAAACTATTTAAATCACCATGACATTACTATGAACCTTACCCCTCAACCCATTTGCACCATCAGTGTAGAATATTATAACTCTTCATTCCACACAGTTATGGAAGTTACTCTGTAAATAAGCAACAGCATTCCAAATGAACCATTATAGATGTGAAACAGAAATACAAACTCAAAAATAATGTATTGTTTTTACATCTTTATTTATTACATTGTACACTGGATTCTAGACCCAAATTGTACTACTTAATACAGTGCTTTCATCAGTACTGTTCAGTTTATTAGCACTTCAGCACCACACTTGTAATTATACTCTTAAACACTTCTGGCATAATTCAGAATACCATTTAGACTCCAGTGCTGCATAAAAAAGTGACAGTGAGTGTTTATGTCTAGATGGGTTAATGTTCTGAAAAAGACAGATCAATATATGTAAACCATATAATGCAGAGTTCAGAACCACTGCAAGGAGTACCAAAAAAGCTAAGCACATTTCTACCTCTCAACCTCTCAGTGCAAGAAATCAGGGCAAAACCTGAAATAAAGGGGGAACAAAGGCCCAAAAACAGGTTAAAATTTTAAATGTAGCTCTTATAAAGTTAAAAAGCTACTAGAATAACAGCATTTGAGTTAGATGCATTTTTTTGAAGGATACAAAGTCTGAAGTTCAAATGTATGTCATTACTAAGTGACTTTAATCCTGAGAAATTTTTCCAGAAAACCAAAAATTTTATGAGGAACAGATCAAAAATGTCAAGCAAAAATCTGGACATTCTGTGGAAATCTGGACGGTTGAGAGGCATGTGGCATGTTGCATTGTTCTGTCTTGTTTTACATTGCCGCCATGGTAGTAAAGAGAGTGGTAACATTCAAATATATCTGTCATGTATTTATATTTTGCCATCAATGCTGAAATCATTTGTTGCAGATGCTGAAGCCAACATCATATGGTGCCAAAAAATGCAATACTATCAGAAGATTCTACTTTTACCAAGGCTGGCAAAAGTGCTAAACAAATAATTTAAAGACATATTCCTCACTAAGTGAAACTGTTATAAATTAGTATTGACAGAAGGACTGAGAAAACCATCAAATCATTTTCATTAGGTTGCCACGGGAATTGCTGAATTCATAAAATAAAGATGAAATTGAGGGGAAAAAGAAAAGATAAAAAGAAAGAGAGATAACTATTTCAAGATCAACTTGTAAGGAAAATGGTGCCAATTGGGGAGTATGGAAAATAAAATCAGATGAAGCAGGCATTTCAATATTCTAGCCATATCACAGCAAACAAGAGTAATCACAATTTTATTTTGAATATCACAGCAAATCCTCCTGAAATCCAATCTTCTATGTACAGCACCAGAAACATGGGTTAATAAAAGACAATTTAGAAGAACATACCTTTTAACTGTCTTTGATTTTGGTTCAACATTTTGCTTTGTCCTGCATAATCTTTCATAAAATTGATAATTTGGAGAGAAAAGTTGCTGGATTATGCTTTTAAAATAATGACAATAATTAGACTTACAGACATATTTTACTTCAGAATGTGTATGTTAATTCATATTCTCTTATATCAACTTCATGATTTAATAACACAAATATTTTAAATATTTTAAAAAGCGTCCCTGATTGATTATTTCTGAATTTGTCTCTGATTCTAGAGGTAAGATGTTGAGAGCAAAAACAGCAGTTATTGCAGACATTTTTCTATGGTATTCCATCAAGTATATCTGAAATACATATGGAAGTACAACACATACATTTTCTTTAAGTGGCTGGACATTGTGCCATTATTAATATTAATATACTTACTCATACTACAGAATGACATATTTCTCTGTCATCAAAAAAAAATAATTAAAAAGTACAGTGAACACAAGAAAAGTTTATACCATTGTTTATTTTTTGCTATAAATTAATGCTTATAGAAATGTATTGATGTCTGTAGTACAGAAATGAGACCTACAGCTAAATTATATGAGTTTGGAGAGCTGCATGCCTCTCAAACTACATACACTGAAAATCTGAACAAAACACTCGACATGCAGGTAGATACAGACATCTAATTAGTGTAAAATGTGATTATCAAACAGCATATAAATCTTCCAGCTTCCAGTAGGAATATAGGATACTGCTCAGAAACACATGTATAAAAAATGGACAATGGCAAAAATGTTGGAAAAATATAAGTGCACATTAAACAGACAGTACAAAATATGTAGACTTTAATTAACTACATGGAAAAATTCTACCACCTAAGGTCATTTCTGCTTCTGAAAATGAGAGCTGTGAGTTGTGCATCCTCTTTCATCAAATCATTAGTGTCACTGGTGTATTGATCATCTATTGTAGTTTTCTGTGTACTAGACAACTTCAGAAAAATAATGTGTGATGAGGGGGATTCAGAAAATTGTGTGAAGGGGTAAATCTATGCTGACAATAGGGATATACCTCCAAAACAGGTACATCACATATGGGTTAAATCATGCATGAAAATCAGAATAGTCTTTCAGAATAGGGTCAGTTCAGAGGCCTGAATAGTTAGTTATTTCATTGCTGAGAGATATAATTGACCATGGTATTAAACCTAATGAATGGAGAAGTAAACTGCTATCAAAATCTTAATTATCTTCAGGCAAAGCTGTGCATGCATGTAGACCAACAGAGTTAAACAGCTTCTATAGGAAATAGCTGTCTGATGATCTGGATGTGTATGAAATTTAAATGATTCAAAAATGTGTTAATTGTTGAGTAGTCCCTAGTCACTTGTATTCCTGTCCACCCCCAGTTCCTGAAGTGCTGACTTTGGCATTAAAGCACTGAAGTTAAATGGTGTCTGGTAGCTTTTCTCACTCTCAATTCCCATACAATGGTTGTGATAAGTAGCTGAACATGACATTTTGTCAGTGTTCAATACCACAATATGGTAAGGACAGACATGCTGATCTACACTTGGTATGTAGATGCCTTCCTGGTCTCTGTTCCAGAGAAGACAGCATATGGCTAATTAGCATATGTCTGTCCCCCATACTGCCTCATTAGCATTCAGCACAGCCATAGGGCCAACCCTTTGTGGTATTCTATGTCTTCATGCTAGTGACCATGCAGCACCATGTTAAGTTGGTTGTTGAATCTCAAAAATGAACTGTGATATGTACATGGAGGTATACACATCGTAGTGCCTACATGAATCCCCCCGTTATGACTCTTCATGAAAGTAAACATGCTACTGATGTGCTTTAGTTCAAGGACAGTAAGCATCTGATTTGTATCATCTATTATACCAAGTATGCAGAAGTTATCAAAATATGGACTACAGCTTCAGACCTTAATTATGTGTTTGAAAGCCCTTTTTTCATATCATGCAACACCTGGGAACTTAATATCCATTGATGGTCCTGGGTCTGCCAGCCAAAAATATTGACTTTTTCCACACAACTGGGAGATTCAGCACGTAACTTCTCAAAAATATATCCTTCGTCTAATGTGCAAGTTCAGATAATTATATAATTGTTAAAAATGTAATGGAAAGTATGCTGGTAAAATTGCTATCAAGCTCTGATTGGATGAACAACAAAGACAAGCTGCCTATTTCATCAGTATTACTACAACAAAAAAACAGTAACAGATGTTAATTTCTCTTAAGAATAGTACCAGATGTTAATTTGTCTTAACATGAAGTTCATTGGAAGCAAACATCAAATTATGATAAATCAGCTAAAATACTGCTCTTCATGAAACTTGTCAGAATTCAAAATCTATTTGATAAGAACATATAACAGCAAGAAGTTGTTGTCAGTCAACTTAATCCACCAAACATTTTTACTGCATTGTAAAATCATCAGACAGGTAGATTTCCATATGTAAACAAAAACATTTGTATTGGAATGGGCAGTTGTCAAGTCTATTGAAGCATCAGAGACAGAAAACCAGAAATGGATAACAAAAAAGAAGAACTGACAAAAATATCAGTCAGAGAAATTACTTGAGAATTGCCCTGTTGGTCTGAGTGTTGGATTTTACTGAAGTATTTGAATGTGATGTTGTAACTCAAAATGTCGTCCAAGCTAGCTATGACTTCACCAGCTAACAAACATTGCAGATTTAGTATCCAGATATGAAATGGCCATTAAGAAACCATCAAAATTGGATGTCTTGGTTTCCTATTATGATAACAAGAAATTATTTATATGAGTTGCTATTCAGTAGTCGAGGAGTGTATCCGTAGCATAGGAATGGTAGCAGTGCTATTACTCTCTGCCCGAGTGAAAAATTCATATGTTTTTGTGATATCTCTAGAATAAATTAGAATATCTATTGATATGTGTACTATATGAATATCTTTAGTATACGGGAGGAATGCAATTGAGTAGTATCACTTTAAGTAGTACCCATAAGGCTTGTTGTGTGTGTGGGATTTCAAATTATTCTGTTTTTCCTTTCAGTTGCTGTCATCGTTTTGAAGAGAATGGACACATCCATACCTGTTTGCAGCATTGTCTGTATTTTGCTATAAAGTCTGAAATCGTTTGTAGTACATGTTAAACCTAACATCACAGAGCATAATTTCCTTCCACTTCTGTACTTTTAATAGTCAGCTACAGGACTATAGTTAAGTTACGTGACCTGACAAAAGGAGGATGGGGGTGTTGTTAACAGGTTTAAAAGTGCTGATTTTTCAGCTTCCTTAGTTCATCATACTTCCTAATGTTGGGGAATTTATCATCGATAGTTGTACAACTAAATTGTTATAAATCTATAGCTGAACTTTAATGAAATAAATAATGGTCATTTACAATACAAAAAAGGCAGAGAGTGATTAAGTGGTCAACATAGATTTTAATTTTAATGAGAACACTTTTCAGACTGGAAATAATTCATACTGCTTCAAACTTGTTTAAACTATCTTAATCTCAAAAAAAAAAAAAAAAAAATATATATATATATATATATATATATATATATATATAAATTCACTTCAGGAGCTCAAAACACTGAAATCTCTAGTTTCAGTATCTCGAGCCTAAGAAGCCAAATCCACAGAACAACGAAAACTGAAAACCGCAAAATTCAAAATGTCGAATACCAGAGGTTTTGAATTTCATGGTACTACTACACACACATCACTCTCCACACAAATGCATGCAATCTGTCCACTACATGAAAGCAGGGGGGCAAGCCCCATGCACCCCCCTACTTATATATTTTCTCTCTGAGGTCGCACAAAACTCCACCACACAAGCTACATTCTCCCCGTACACACACATTACAGCAACAAACACACTGACACACACACCACAGCCCCCTATCCAAATCCCTTAACACACACTTACCTGAATACATGACCACAGCGGAAGTTCAGAAGTTTGAAATTCAAAACCTCTGGTATTCGAGGTTTTGAATTTCGCGCTTCTAAACTTTTGCTGTTCTGTGGATACGTCTTCTTTGGCTTGAGATACTGAAATTCGAGAGGGTTTGTGCCTTTATTGCACATATTTGAGCAGTGTCTTCTGTGGCTGTGTAATCCAATCTGGGAGTGGCAGTCCTTTCCATAATCTGGGCAGCAGTAGGCAGTTGACAGACTGCTATCATGGGCATGGATCTTTCTGAGAGCTCTCTTATCCTCTGCTCTCCATGCCAAGGTGGTTTCATATATAGTGAGAGCTTCTTTTACTTCCTTTTTCAAGGCAATCTTGTCTGAGGCGAGAGAATACCAGTTGTTCACACTGATGGAGAGTGCACTGAGGTCAAACATGCATATGCCCTTGTAGCGTAATTTGGGACACCCTTTCAGCTTCTTTCTAGACTCCAGATCTCCAAAAAGAGGTCTTTTGGTATTCAGCTATCCATAATGTGTGAGACATGACCTGTTTCAGGAGGGTAACATGGAGGTGGTGTGAGTCCTCTCAAGCACTGTGCTGTTGGACATCTTGTCCTGCCATGAGATACCAAGCATGGGCTTAAAGCAGCACATATGGAATACATTGAGCCATTGCTCCTGTTTTCAGCACAGAGTCCATGTTTCACTGGCATAAAGTAATGTGCTCAAAACATAGGCCATGTAAACCTGCACCTTGGTGTGCACAGTGAGCTTATTATTAACACATACTCTCTTTGTCAGTCTGAAAACATTGTGGCAGCTTTTCCAATGTACTTGTTGATCTCCCTGTCAAGCGACAAGTTGTTTGATATTGTAGAGCCTAGGTACATGAATTCATGGACAACCTCCAGCTCTTAGTAACTCACCAAGATTGATAGCTCATTGCCCAAATTTTGGCCCATCACCACAGTCTTTTTTGAGCTGATCGTGCGTGAGTCCAAGTTCCATACATGCATTCACAGAGTGAATCATAAGTGACTGAAGTTCTTGCTGAGTGTGATCCACAATAGCTGCATCATCAGTGAGCAGGAACTCCCTTAGGCACTTCCTAAGTACCCTGGTCTTTGATCTAAGTCTTGACAGTTTGAAGAGGTTGCTGGCCATTCTCATTCAGAGAAAGATGCCCTCTGTAGCAACTCCAATAGCAAATTTCAACAGAACTGAAAATAAGATACCAAACAGTCTTAGAGCCACTCCACAGCCCTGCTTTTCTCCACTGAGAATCTTGAAAGGTTCGGATGTTGATCATTCATACATGACAGTCCCCTTTATGCATTCATGAAAATCCCTATTAATGCTAAGCAGTAGTGGAAGATGGCTGATCTTTGCCAGAATTGCAAACAGACCTTTCCTGCTGAATAAGTTGAATGCCTTTGTCAGATCAATGAAGGCAATATACAGAGGTGTGTTCTGCTCTCTGCACTTTTCTTGTATTTGCCTAAAAGAAAACCATGTCTACAGTAGATCATCCAGCTCTGAACCCACATGGAGACTCAGGGTAAACTCTCTCTTCAGGACAACATTTGAAAACAACTTACCCAGGGTACGGAGAAGGAAGATGTCATGATAGTCGTTACAATCATTTTTTTCACCCTTATTCTTATAGATAGTAACTATGCTAGCATCCCTCATATCTTGCGGTACACTAACTTCTCTCCAGCATTGGCAAAGTATTGCATTCAACTCTGAGATTACGGTACTGCTAGCACATTTAAGGATTTCTGAGGGAATACCATCTTTCCCACGGGCTTTTCCAGAAGAGATTGCTTTTAGTGCATTATTGAGTCCTTCCAAGATGGGTTCAGCATCAAGTTCAGTTATAGCTGGCACAGGCTCAATGGCATTCAAGGTTCTCTCTGTAAGTATCATCTCTCTGGCATACAGCTGCAAGTAATGTTCTACCCAGAATTCCATCTGCTTGGTTCTGTCCTTCAAGACCTTGCCTGTGGACAACTTAAGTGGGGCGATCTTCCTTTCTGATGGGCCGATGGCTTGCTTAATCCCATCATACACTCCTTGCATGTTGCCAATGTCTGCATTCTGCTGAATCATGAAGCAAAGTTGGAGGCAATACTCATTTGCACACCTCCAAGCTACCTGCTGCACTTGACTCTGAGCACATTGGACTGCCTGCAAGTTCTCCTTATTGGGCAAAGACCTGTATACAGTCAGCACCTGTCTCTTCTTCTCAATCAGGGGAGTCAGCACTTTAGTGTGGGCTTCAAACCAATCAACACACTTGACTGCTTTCTTCCCAAAGATAGATATTGCAGTATTATAGATAGCATCTTATAGTTTTCTCATCTCTTGTTGGTGTTAATGTCATCAAGGCAGGGCAAAGCCTCTTCAAGTGCCTGAACAAACTTGTGTACTTTTGAAGGGTCATGAGTCATACCCATGTCAATGCATGGTCTCCCTTACTCTTCTGAGTGAAAGAATCTTCATGTCTGGATGTTCAACTTACTACAGATGAGCAAGTGGTTGGTATCACAATCTGTGCTGTAGTAACTGCATGTTACCCTGACACTACCTAAACTGTTGTGTTTGATGAGGGCAAGGTCGAGTTGATGCCAAAGTTTCGATCTTGGATGCTGCCATGAAACTTTGTATTAGTGCATGACACTGAAGAAGGTGTTAGTTATGCAGACGTCATATTGGAAACAATATTCATGGAGATGCTGCCCATTTTCATTCATCGTTCCTGTTCCAAAATACTGTGGATAAGATGGCAAGCTGTGATGGTTATTGCCAACTTTGCCATTAAAATCCCCAAGAATGCACAGTGGTTCATGGGAAGGGACCTCACTGATGGGAGCACTGAGTTCATTATATAATTTGTCCTTGACTTCCTGAGTAGAGGTTAAAGTATGAGCGTATACACTGAGGATGTTGACCATGGCTACTGGTGTTTGTAGCTGAATTTTCAGCAGTCACTCATTTCTTATATTTGGTGGTATGACTGAGCCAATGAGGTTGTTTCTGATTGCGAAACTAACACCATGTTTGCTGGTCTCTTCTGAAAGCTTCCCATGCCAGAAAAAAAGTAAAGTATTTCTCTCTGAGACATCCAATGGATGGCAGCTTTGTTTTCTGGAGAGCCGCAATGTCCATCTGCAATCTGCTCAATTTGTTGTTAATGATGACTGTCTCCTGAACATCACTGATATTCTATAGATCTTCTATAAGGCCTGGAGCCATTGTCCTTACATTCCATGTGCCTAGCCTAAAGGCTGGTTTATTTTGTTGCTTTTTTGTTTTTCCCAGGTGTATGGTTAATGATCCACCTGTTTGGAGGTTCCCATACGCCCCATGCAACCAGTGGAGCAAGTGGACCATGTCAAGGCAGCACCTATTTGGCTGGAGGCTGCCCAGCTTTAGGTGGGTGGTAGCTGCCCATTGAGATCAAATGATCTCTCCCATCATTGTAAGCCAGCACCTGGTGCTTCACTCTAGCCAGCTGAGTGCATTGGCTTATCACTGGTAACTGTCGCTTTGCATGTTGTGTCACCTCTCACAAAGCAAAGCTGGAGTGTCCTCTTTAGTGAGCAGGCCTGGGCAAGTGAATTTTAGGAAACAGCTGATGATCAGCAGCAGATTCCCCCTCTCCATGTCACTGATGTAATCCAAGGGGAAAGGAAAGGCCAGTACAACTTGGCATCAGTGCTGTTGCAGGAGCTGCCAGATTGAAGTTGAGCAGAACCTTAAGCTGCCTTAGGATTTTTCCTCAGAGTTTACTCCCAAAGGCATCACCATGACTAGGTATTGCCCAAGGTAGCAGGGGTTTTAAATCAGCGTTACCTTCTCCTAGGTGGCTTGTCTTCCCAGGCTAACAAGCCTCACAAAGCAACTGGTTTTAAGGTGCCAGTCACCTACCTTTTCCCCTTCTCCTATCAGTACAAAAGGTTTTGCTGGACTTAGAAACTTAGCCACACATGAAGGCCAGGAGCTGGACTTCTGTTGTCAGAATTTGATGGTATCTAATGGTTGCATTGTCCACCTAGTTTGCTGTTTTCAAGGGTTTGTAAAAGTTGATCTCACTGTTAAGTCTGTGTTCTAAAGTCTAGAGCTTAAGTGGGTCTGGAGCCCCATAAATTTGGTTGTCTGGTATTTTATTTCTCAGTGAGTATATTACTCAATGTGAAACTAAATTATGGATATTGAATCTAAAATATAGCACAAATTCAGAGAAAAGATACTGACAGAAGGAATCAGATATAGAGATAAATTCCTTATTGGAAACCAACAGTTGTGTAGGTAATATCTGAGTACTGACAGATGCTCGAGTCAAATACAGGGTCTCATACCTGTTAGAATGTAGCCATTCTATCACAGTATGAAAGGTATGCTTTAATAATGCTGTCACTGTACCACAATATAAAATGTATGCCTTAATAGTGCAGTCACTGTACCACAGTATGAAAGGTATGCTTTAATAATGCAGTCACTGTACCACAGTATGAAAGGTATGCTTTAATTAGCAGCAGCTCCACCCCTTGTTCATTTCATTGGAGGACTGATCACTGCAGTAAAAGAATTTACACTTGGAGAAGTGGCAGCAAGTTCTTTGGGATGATGGCATTCTGCATCCTACTATTGTATAGTGTGCAAGGAGTGCTGGGAGATTACATTATTTAAAGGATGTGCTGTATGCTTTGTCTATCTGTTATATAGCACAGGAAACACTCATAGGTTACCTTACAGAAAGAACAGACAGCATCTCAGCTTGTGTACCCATGTGCTGTGCAGAAGATGCTTATGGTGATGGCTGGCCTATATGCTGATGGGACACAATGGGATACTATTATGCAGTATTGCAGTGATAATAAAAAAATGGGCCCCTGCAGTATACTGTGATGCAAAGCAGAGCAGCTCTGGGAACTTAGAACTACTGTACTACCTACATACAAACAGCCATGTTAAAACAAACAGCATGGTGTTTCACAGAAGTGATGGCCCTTCACAATGTGCATCATTGTAGATAACACTAGTTTTTCACATAAATGAGCAACATAATTCAGAAACAAAAATAAATGTGTTATGTTAATTAACCATTTCTACACAATACATTTTATCTAAATTGGACTTCAGCCTGTGATGGAAGTAACAAAAGTACAGAATCCTGCCATGTTTCACTGCACTGACTTGTAAGGGTTTACGCACACATAGCTGGTGCCTATGGGGATAGTTATAACGGCTATGATGTTGATGGTTCAGCAAGTGAGGCAGCCACAAGATTACATACAATAGTGGCCAAGATGCAACTCAGATAAACTGCCTCTTAGTAAGGAAAGGGCACTGGGGTTGAATCAGTGATTGCAAAGTCATCCCCAATGAAACAATCAGCCCACAGCATAAAACACTAGTTGTCACAATCAACTGCAAGCTGTGGACCTGGAAGTTGACTGGAGACAAAGCACAGCATTCAAGGAATTACTCAAGGCTCTAGCACCTCAAGAAGAAAAGGAAATAGGTGGAGGTGAAGAAAAATGGCAATGCCTTAAATAGCATGTTTGGAAATAAGGTACATAAGGGAAGCTTGTGGTGGAATACAGAAACCCAGGAAGTCATCAAAAGAAAGAAGGAATACAGGAAAAAGTAGGAGATATAAAAAAGATGGAACAGGCAAGAAAGAAATACTTTATGGCTAACAATGAGGGTAAGAAAGGAGTTGCAATAGCAAAGAACATAGTATCAGAGACACTCTACCAGCTTTTGGAAAGTGAGTCACTAGATGGCACAAAGAAACTATACCAGTTTTGCAAGGCAAAGACATAATGATAAGACAACAGAGAAGATAGACAGACATCCTTCATAAGGGACACCAGCAATGACCTGATCACCAATCCACAGGACATCAAAGTGAGATGAAATGAGTACTTCCTGTAGCTTCTGAATGAAGAAAACCTCACAGAAGTTGTACGTCCCCAGACACAGCCTATGATGAAAGAAGAGGAGGAGCTCACCTAGAAGAAGGTTCTATATTAAATAATCAAAATGTACTTACCTCGCACACCTATTCATTGACAACAGTGAAATTCACTTCCATGAGCGACAAAATCTTTCTTAGGGTAATTAAGTCATTTCCCAACACCACAACTTTGCCCTTTTCCCCACTGTAGTGCAATGTTGTAGTTGGTATATACAGTTAGGGTGTGTGTGTGTGTGTGTGTGTGTGTGTGTGTGTGTGTGTGTGTGTGTGTGTGTGTGTGTGTGTGTGTGTGTGTGTGTGTGCAGGGCAAAGGCCCCCAGTTAGCTGGGTTTGATTTCATGCAATGTGTGTTGTGGTGTTCTGGTGTTGATGGATAGGTGTTCAAGGTAAGTACATTTTGACTATTTCATATAGACCCTAGAAGAAGTAAGAACAGGACTAAAGAAGAATGAAATCAGTGACAGCAACAGGCTCAGATGAGGTCACAGAAAATTTGATGAAAATGTTGGGTGAGGTAGGGGTGGAATGGCTCCTGGGGGTACTTATAGCAGTACTGAGTGAAAGGCATATCACAGAAGACTGGAAAATATGCATACTAGTGCCAGTGCTCAAGGTCAAAGGGGACATTCACAACTGCGGGCAGTACACAGTTATCAAACTCCTGTCACATTGAATGAATGTTCTGGAGAGGGCGACAGATAAATGAATACACAGAGTAGTAGAAAGCAAGATTGGAGATGAGAAGTTCAGATTCAGATCAGGGTGCAGCACAACTGACCCGATGTTTGCAGTGAGGCAGATAGTTGAAAATAAGCTGGAGATGCTGGAGGCGAGGAAAGAGTGCAACTTGGCATTCCCAGACTTGGAGAAAGCATATGACAATGTCCCAAGAAAGCTGATTTGAGCAGTCTTATGTTGATTCAAAATCCAGAAACACTGGTAGAATTAGTGCAAGCTATGTACAAGTACCCAATGACTCAAATACGGACAGACAAGTTCTCAGTGTGAGTGGGTATGTCTCAGGGTTAATCTCTGAGCCCACTGCTGTTCATACTGGGGATGGGCTACATTAGTATACAGGTCAGAGGGCACAGATGAACAAATTTGCTGTATGCAGATGATATGGCATTACAGGCAGACTCTGATCAAGAACTTCAGCAAAGCATAAGGGAATGGAATGCAAAACTGAAGGCACATGGGATGAAACTGAGTACAAATAAGACAGTTGTCATGGCATCAAATGGAGGAAGTAAAAAAAAAAGCTGAAATTGACATACAAGGGAAATAGTGGAACAGGTAAACAGCTTTAAGTATCTGGGAGGCGTGGTTGAGGAGAAGAGAAGTCTGAATGAGGAAGTCAAAGCTAGAATCAGAGGGGCCACAGCCAACTGGCACAGAGTGTCAGGTGTAGTATATGACAGAAGAATGTCAAAGAAGCTAAAAGTAAGGTGTGCAAAAGAGTGGTGCAACCAGTACTACTGTACGTATGAAAACCTGGGCAGTAAATGTAGAGCAGTTGAGGAAGCTATAGGTGATGGAGATGAAGTGCTTTATACTGGTGGTAGGATGCACACTGTCAGACAGATGAAGAAATGAGGACATAAGAGCAGATGCCAAAGTTGCTCCCATTGCAGAAAAGGTCAAAGAGAACAGATGACAGTGTTTTGGACACATGCAGAAAAGCAGAAGACAATCTAGTGAAGAAGATTTGGGACAGACAGGAAGAAGGTAAGAGGAAATGAAGGAGTCCAGCCAAGAGATGGATGCACTGTGTGAGGGAAGACCTCCAAAAGTCAGGCATGAGTGTTGAAGAAGGCAGGAAGGCAGGAGAGTGGCACTGAATAGACAGAGATGGAACAGTTGACACAACACCCCAACAACATGTAGAAAATGGGAAAAAGAGGGGGATGATGATGATGATGATGATGATGATGAAACAGTGTAATAAAACAGATGTAAAACTACCAAGAGATTTACTGATCACTTATAGGGTGAAAACTAAGAATGTGTGAATTACTTACTTTCTGACTAGGTCTAGAATATCGGCTTCACAAAAAAAAAAAAAAAAAAAGAAAGAAACTAAAGAGAACTCATAGGAGAGTGAAGTGTTTTACCATCTTTGAAAGTAAGCAAAAACTGCACTGAGGGCAGCAGCATACTTCTAAACATCTTTGGTTAAGAATTCTCGACAAATCCAAAAATAATGAGAGGGCAAAAGATCAAATCAGGGACAGTTCTTAAATATGTCTCTAATTGACTTAAAAGTTAATAGAACAATAGCTTATGCCATCAACATGCACTTTCTGAACAACAGGAGTTATGAAACTGTCTGATATTAGCCGACTGCAATTCTCAGTAATCTAGTCTTTACGAGAGATAGGGCTAACCTGTGATGCAACATCGGCACAGCTGAGAGATATGGACAGAAGACAAAATGAAGTGCTGCTCTGTGGAATTAACAACTTTGTTAGACACTACAATATAATACATTCTCTATCACACAGTAATATTAATTTTCAGAGATATTCAATTCCCAGTGTTTTTTTTCCAGCACTAAATCCTTGTGGTATAGTATACAAATGGACTGCACAGTATGTCTGTCATTGAGGTGATTTACACATTGACAGTTTTCTCCCTAAAATCCAGTGGTAGACAATGATTTATTAGTTTTACATTGTTTTATTACAATGTATGCCAAGCACTATACACCTTACTAAGAATCTTTTTCTGTTCTATTTTAAATTTGTTAAATTTCACTTGAATGTGGCAATGGTTGTTTATTGATTTATTGTCTCACACATTAACTGATTGTGCTGCATTATAGTTACTTTGCATTAAAATCTGCTGCCGACAACAAAAAACTTGCCAGTTCACTACAGAACTGTTATTCCTCCTTTCTGATGCATCACCCGAAGGCAGGGCTGAATTAGCATACAGTATCAGAAACGCTATTTTTTAAAAACTTAATACATATAGGTCCGTTAAAGTAACTAAAGTAAAGAGCTACATATTTTAAAACAAGAAAGCCTACTTTACAAGAAGAGGGCATAATTGCATAAAAAAGAAATGGTAAAAACAATTGCACTTGATCTTTAATGCACATCCTGTAAACAGTCTTGGCATGCAGCATAACTACTTTAAAATTACTTTAGTACTTTTATTTGTGCAATGTAACCTGTCTTTAGGCATATTAAATACCAGCTGTCTAAATGATGCACGGTGGCATATCCCCTCTGCAATCCTACCACACCATTGCTTCTGCAGTGGGTCTTCCTTTCTTCTGTGCAATTTTATTAATTATTGACCTAATACAGTACATGTTAATTACTTGAGCCTCAGCATGCTGGTCTCTTCCATATGGTAACTCATGATATCACACGCCATGCGTATTTGCAGATAACCATGACTAATATTCATGAGAAGCAGTTCAGAGAATGCAGGCACATACAGGGTTTCAGGAAATAAAGGTACATAGCAAAATATGTTACTTAATGTTGTAGCTATAGCCAAATAGATAGCACCTTCTTCAAGGATGCCTTTGGGCCACATTGTTTATAAAGAATTAAAGGTGTAAGAATGGAAGATGCTTTTAAAAAAAAAAGCATACATGATCTGAATATGCACCTATAAATGTTGGTAGAGCTATCATTAAGGTTGCAAACAAACCACAGAACTCAAAAGCAAGGTGGAGAAGTTTAGCTACTGGCAGAAGATGCCAACCTACAATCACAGAGTTCGCTATGGATCTATGAATCTTAGGCAGACATTCATTATTTTATGCTAGCTATTAATACTGATGTAACACAGTTTGGAAATGTGCTGGCTTTGGAATTAATACTAACATGTTAAGCCAGGATGTGCCATTGTTCTGTACCAGGGTTACTTATATGCAAAGAGTAATACAGATATTGTCTCACATATCTATATTGCCTCAACCTTGGTCATTTCTGAATATCATCTCTGGACAACATCTCCACATGACATCACTCAGCAGGCAGCTGCTTGCAATGCTCCTTAGGAAGCTTCATTAGTGAAAGGTTGTTCATTATGTGGATGCTGTATCACATCCTAGACATACATGATCTCTGCTCAGATTTTGTCTGTTCTGCCTCACTGCAAAGAGTGGTTCATCCTTTCACTGTTCAATGAACATTATTTTCTTCCTTGCTCCTTCCCTGCACAGCATGTCCTTGTAGAAGTCATAGTTTATGTTTTAGTCTGCAGCTTTTGCCACTAAACTGAAACTGTTCTTTCTCTGCTTACTGTGCTAACCTGATCAGATGAAGCTGGGATACTTCATTTAAATGCAGCATATGAAACTATTATTATATCACCCTGGTTCAACTGGTCAACACTCCCACCAGAGGTGACAACATATTGGACCTGGTCATCACCAACATGGGCGAGCGGTGTTCCACACCAGAGGTCAACCCCTTGCTGGTTAGATCTGACCATAAACAAATCACTTTGGATATCCATATTCTGCCCCCACCCCTGGACAAGAAAACCACCGTAAAAAACTTTTCAAAAGCAAACTTCACGTTACTTAAGACCGCGGTGGAAAGTTTCAAAGCCCCCATACTGTCCAAGCTGCAAAATACTTTACTAATGCATTCTACGGGCAACTACAAGAATGCATGTATCGTGCCATCCCAAGCAAAACCAAGATTCACTCCTCCAAGAAAAGGAAACCAGTCTGGTAGACTCCTGCCATAAACAAGCTATACAATAGAAGGAGGAAACTAGAACAGAAAAGAGCAAAATCCCAAGAAGGGAAGACATCCCTGATCAGTATCAGCAAGAAACTACGATCCCTCATAAAATCATCCAAGGTGAGCTTTGAAAGAAAAATTGCCAAGGACTCCAAAGATAACCACAAGGAATTCTTTAGCTATGTCAAGTATCTCAGTGGCAATGCTCAGATCTGCTTGAAGTTAGTACAGAATGGCACAAAATACACTGAACCAACCAATATCACCAACATCCTGGCAGACAGGTTCAGCACAAACTTCACCCCCCTCTCACCCCCAAAATGGCCCATAACCATACCAGAAGAATGTAGAGTCCCTGAAATCACAGACACTCAGGTTAAAACAGCCCTCTCCAAAGCCAAAAACACAGCATCAGTGGGACCGGATGGTGTCTCAGGCTGCATCTTACACAAGCTCAAAGATGAACTAACCCCTCACCTAAACACACTGTTCAAATTCAGCCTCTCCACAGGCTACATAGCCATAGAGTGGTGCACAGCAATGGTTATTCTGCTCCACAAAGGTGGAGCCACAACAGACCCGGGAACTATCGCCCTATAAGCCTGACTAGCTTGGTCTGCAAGGCTATGGAGCGCAACCTCATGGAACTCATTAACAGAGACATTGGGAACCTTCAAACACTGGACCCTACCCAGTTTGGCTTTGTTAAGGGCAGAGCATGCCTCCTAAACCTGGTGGACTTCTTTGAGACAGTTACCAAGGCTATAGACGAGGGAAAGGTGATACACACAGCCTACCTAGACCTCACTAAGGCCTTCTACACCATTCCCCATTCTAGTATTATAGACAAGCTCAACAGCCTGAACATAAACCCCTATGTCACAAGACGGGTTGCCAACTGGCTCATGGACAGAACCCATATGGTGAGAGTTGTGGAAGCTAGGTCCGACTCTAAACCGGTTACAAGTGGCGTTCCCCAGGACTCAGTCCTAGGACCCCTCCTGTTTGGCATATACTTCTCAGAGGTACAGGCAAGCACAGGAGGACTATGGCTGACCAAGTTCGCAGACGACTGCAAACTAGGGGCTATAATTGACTCTCCAGCTGACACAGACATCCTCCAAAAGGATCCCACTTAGACGGATACCTGGTGTCAAAATCATGGCCTCAAGCTAAATGCCAAAAAGTGCATAGTCATCCCCTTTGGAAAAAACAAAGTACCCACAAACTACCACATAGGTGGTAGTCCCCTAAATATGGAAGACGTAATAAGGGATCTGGGAACCCAAGTAGATAGTAATCTCACCTTTGATAATCACATTGCCAAAGTGGTTAGAAAATCCTTCTACGTAGCCCACCTAATCACAAAAGGGTTCGCATCCAGATCAAAAGAGGTCATTGTGCCCCTCTACTCATCAATCATCAGACCCATTATAGAGTACAACGCCCCATTTGGGATGTATCTTACAAGACACCTGCAACAGCTGGAAAGACCACAGAAGTACCTCACCAAAAGGATCACTGGCCTCAAACAGATACCCTATGTAGCTCGACTAAAGAAACTCCAGTTGTACTCGGTTGCATACCGCCTACTCAGAGGTGATCTCTGCCTGACATACAAGGCCATGTCCAACCCAGAATTGATGGACATGCTCCACCTAAGGAAAACCTTATCCCTTTGAGCCACACACCCTAGGGATCTAAACCTCACCACAACAATAAATAGGACGTGCTGGAGGGATAGATTCATGTCCCAGAGACTTTGCATGCTTTAGAACAAGATCCTAATCTACATTCGGCAGAGCTCCTTGATAACACTCTTCAAAAGAAATTTTGACGAGTGGATGGGAAACATAAAGTTTACCTCGGGGATCACTTCAGTGGCTCTGCTGGACAAAGGCACAGGGAACTAATCTAAGGGGGCAGCGAAAGCCAACACATTCTGGCTAGGCTTATAAATGCCTTCGGGCACCAACCTATGAACCTATGTACCTATATCATTGGCATGAACATTTCTCTACAGCAAGAAATTGGTTTCAGTTATGTATTTTAATACCTTGAACTGCCCTTAGCCTGATGCTGATGCCTGTGACTCCACTTGTAATCTGCCAGCCACATGACTTTGATTCATGGATTTGTACCCACAGATCACTTCAATTCAGCCAGATGTTCTCAACCTTGGCTAGCAGAGTGCTGTCACATATATCTGTTTTTTTTTAATCTGCCTTTTATATGAATGCATACACTGTAGTCTTTCAATTCATATCTGCCTTCATCCATTCACAGTACCCTAAGGTCCAGCAGAGCTTAAGCTTCAACCAAGCCTACTAATTTATTATTCAAAAGACGGCATGGCAAACATAATTAATAATTTAGAAATTATAAACTTCACTCTTCTAATCCCGGTATGAAGGAATTTGTTAAAAGCGTGTGTGTGTGTGTGTGTGTGTGTGTGTGTGTGTGTGTGTGTGTGTGTGTGTGTGTGTGTGTGTGTGTATATGTGTGGTATATGTGTAGTCCTGGTCACACCAGTAATGAAGGTTATCACATATGCCAAGTGCAGGTTCCTGGCCAATGCTCCCTTTGCCATGCACCTTTTTCTTTCAGGTAGGTGCCAGCAGTGAGCAAGCCAGTCCATTTCCCTCTCTTCATATTGGGAAAACCGATATTGAACAGTCATATCCTTTCTTTTATTCTTCCACCATTTAGATGGCTAATCAATTCTAGATCATATGGGTTAGAATCAGCATGTATCTCTACGTGCTGCAAATGTATTTCCTTAGTTATTTATTTGAATTTTGTTGATCAGGTTATTCCTACTAGTCATGTGGCTTATTTTCACTTGAGAATTGAAACAATATCCATGCTGACTAGGGGAAGACTGACCAGGCCATGAAGTGAATTTCCTCTAAAGTGAAATGAAGTTGTGATTGGAAGGGGCTACCGGTTTTATGTACCATACTGAGCAATCACAGAGCAGATTTATAGGCCTAGCTTCTGTGTCCTTAACCATTTCCCCCCTGAATTTCATTCACACACACACACACACACACACACACACACACACACACACACACACACACACACACACACACACACACACACACATTTTACAGGGAAACTGAAAATTACTGGTATGAATAGGGAGGTTGCATAAAAAGAAAAATCTGTTTCCTAGCTAAATATTTCCATGTGATTTCTAACTACAAGTAATACTGGGCACTTTCTGCAATATCTGAATTCTTAGAAGCCAGTGATGATGCATAAATAAAAGCAGACATACACATTTGGAGATGTAGGCTAGAGTTAGAACAAAACAGGCACTGAGTGAGAAAAATCAGTATGGCTACTGAGCTACTTCTGCATTAAGCAATCAACATTCAACTGATCCAATAGCCTTTATGGAAAATTCTAGGGTATAATGCAGAAAGTAAGGCACTATCTAAATCCATTCTGGTAATTTGTAGGGGTGTGAGCATATCTCTCAGCCTGTTAATGCAAAAAATATGGACAAAGCTTGACAAAATGGGGGTACAAATAGGGACATATTTTAAATATTGCTCTTATAAACTTAGTAACAGGATTTGTTTTAATACACATTTTCTGAAGGATTTGAAGTCTGAAACTCAAATGTATGTCATTATTAATGACTTCAATCCTAAGATCATCCCAGTGATTTTCCAGGAAAAAAAGAGGAACAGGCCAAGAATATGAGCCAAAAATCTGGACATATTGCAAAAATCTGTATAGTTGAGTGGTATGAGTGTGAGTGTATGAATCTGTAACTTCTTTGTATACAACAAAATGCAAGTTATTTTCTATTTTTAAATACATTCCTGCAGTCTTGTTTCCTTAGAGGAAAAAAACATTTTATCTTTGCATTTGTAAGTGCCCACAGTCTGGCATCAAATAATTACACATTCAGTGGTCTTACAGCAAAACAATCACAATTTAACATAGTTTTGCAACTCTTCTGAAAAACAAATGTTACACACTTATCATGAATTTTGCAATAAAAACAAACATTTTGTACATCTTTTCATATTACTGAACAAAGAAAAGCCTAGAGGTTCATTTATGTGTTTGCTTTTCACATCTTTGCTGCTGTCTTGCTAACAGAACAGTGATAAGTTTACTGTAAAATGTTTCAAGAACACATATGAGCTGGATTCCAAAAAAAGTTGCAGACAGCACAGCATGTGAAAGGAAGGCTTCAGTGCATGAATGATGGAATATATTGAATAATGTATGTTTGTTTAAGGTAGCCATAGTAATTATTTATGCAGAGCAGGATAATTACAGAATCTGTGCATGCCCACCAGATTCCAAGTGCACACCCACCAGATTCCAAAACACAGTGATCATGCACAACACAAGTTAAATGCAACAAAGTACTCCACTGATGACTTTATGAAAGCATTTGGTGCAAAACTCGTTTATTGCCACAAGAGAAAACCCTTTCAGTCAGAATCCTGTGGAATTTGTATCATTGTTAACATAAACAAATGCAGCCAGTATGGAATGCATTATTCCTGGCTGGGTTCCTGCTAGGCATCGAGGAAGATCTGACAATGCATCCTGGATGGCAATCAGCTAGACAGTGAGCCAGGCTACATCTATACCAGCTCTCTGATCAAGAAATAATTTACAGGTACCTGTTAGTGAGAGATCAGGAGCAGGCTGTGTGCAACATGTGCGCTACACAGATGTATGCATGTATCTTGTGAGGTAAGCCTCTACCTGTCGAAATTAAACTATGCCTGAGCCTAGCTATACTGACATCAGTGACATTCCAGCAACATATGAGATACACAGTAGGATGTCACAAACAGCTGCCAGGAACATCCTCTCCCCATACCTCTCAACCTCTTAGAGCAAGAAATCTGGGCAAAGCCATAAATAAAAGTGGGACAAAGGCCCAAAATTAGGGACAGTTTTTAAATATTGTTCTTAAAAACATAGAAAGTTGATAGAATAACAGGTTTTGCATTATCATGAATTTTCTGAAGGATATGAAGTCTTAAACTCAAATGTCTGTCATTATTTTCTAACCTCAGTCTTTAAAGATTTACCACTAATTTTTTCGAAAACCACAGTTTTATGAAACACGGACCAAAAAATAGGCCAAAATTTGGACATGTTGCAAAAATCTGTACAGTTGAGAGATATGCCTCTCCCAATTTCTGGCATCAATGTGCATCAATGTGGATGCCAACATTCATTTTCCATCCACAGTCATAGAGAGCCGGAATGCCATGCGCCATTTCTATACCATTGCCAACTTTTAGTGTATACTTGGTGCAATAGACTGCAGTCATTTTCCTATTAAAACCCCTGCAGTACCTGAAACAGAAATCTAAATAAAAAGAAAGGAGTGGCCATCAATTAATTGGTAGATGGTATGCACAGCAGATGGCATCATAACAGACATAATTGTGGCACACCCTGGAAGTGTATACAATGCAGCAATATGGTGAGAAGGTGGTCTTAGGTCCTCCTTCCAAAATATTGAAATACTAGAGGGAACACTACTTGGTATGTACAGGAACACAACTATGCTCTAAACAGAATGCAAACCTGCCAACAGTATGCATAATGTCAGTAAATGTGTCATCGCCTTCCCACAAACAGATGACTGCAGTTACCCACTAAAGCCATGGCTAATGACACTATATAGAGCCCTATCAGAGGATGCATACAACAGAGCACACACTGCAACAAGAAACATCATTGAGAATGCATTTGACGCATTTTAAATCCAGATTCAAATGTCTGGACACATCTGGGGATGCACTGCAAAGCTCACCTGAAAAGCCAGCATAGATGAGTACTATGTTTGCCATGCTGCTCAACATGTTAACACCAAAACACTGTGGCTTGCCAGCTGCCTGTGTAGGTGATCTACCCAAGGAACTCCAGACATCTGATGATGACATTGGATAACATCAGAGGAGGCTCAGGAAGACATGGGGGGAAAGAAACTGGCATGGGGGTTGGAGGATGCAGGCACATGTCCTAGGTCAGGAAACATGGCAGAATCTGACACACATCCTTGAATCATGACTGACAACAGGTACATAAGCACACAGAGGAAACATTGATGTTCATGTGTTACCCCAAAACAACAGCACAGTTTGCAATTAATGGAAATTACCTATCAGTTGTGCAAAGTGAACATACATAATCTAATCCTAACATATAGCACTATGAACATATAAAAAACACTGAGAAGAAACAGCAGTCCAGGAAGACTGTCTGCAAGGTACATCACCAAAGAGGAATACAGACACATGTGTGGGATGCAGAAGGTGTACACAACCCTAGTAGTCATTGGACAGGTAGGATATCATCATACAGAATAATACCACAGAACATTACCCATCTAGTAGGCATACTCACAAGAAAGGAAGGTACACAATGTGTATGGAAATGCATTAGAATACACATACACAAAAACACTGACCATACAATAACAGTGCTGCCTTACCTACATGTGGTATTGCTGCAATGTGGGTCATTTCCTTATAATATATGTGAAGACATGCACAGCAGCAATGACATTGACCACAAAGCATACCTGCATATACATGGGATGGCACACATGGGAAACACAAGTAAGCACAGTGATTGAAAATGGAGCAAGTTATTTAGAAAGGCATTTAGTTAGGTTATTAAGCATGTACAAGGCATTATTAAAATGCCATACATGACACAGTTATACATATAGAGGTAAAGTTGTGCATGTACAAACGGTAGATAATAAGGCAGACTGTAAGGAAAACAGCAGTCATATCTGTTCATTAACAAACATGCAAACATTAAAGCCAGACATGACACAGTGCATTATTGTTGTCAATATCATCAATAACAGATGTCAATGTCAATCAGGTAGTACATATCCACAAATCACTGTAGCAATCTCTTGATATGTGGACACATCATCATTTCATGACACTCTGTCATGCTATTCTTCTCTTGATATGTTGTGATGTATACGTGTCCTGCTTTTGTACTTTATTTTTTTTCAGACACACTGATGGCTGTGTCATACTTGCAAGTAATAACAGCATTTTTTCAGATAAACCTTGTACTGCATGAAATGTATTACGCTGAGGTAAATTAAGAACTTTCTGTGCTAGACAAAGTGTCCCACACACATCCTACTATTGATATTAGCCATACACATTGATAAAAGGACATTGGGAAAGTTGCATGATGCTTACCATAAACCTGTGACCCTCAGTTATTTATATTATACAAAGTATTTAGATGCATTATGGGCCATATTCTTTGCTAAATATGTTTAAATAACCCCTGTATTGTATTGTGATATACCTTTGGTAAACAACAATTAGTGCCAGATTATTTTGTCATGTTACTAGCATAAAATTTGTCTTTCATAGTATCCAACTGGCCATCATGCACTGTGTTATGACAGGGATGTATTGCACAGGAATAAATAATGTACTGTACTTAATGCATACATTGTACCATAAGGGAAGCAGTGCTATACCTTAACCCTGTGTGTATATGTGTACACATATGCATGTAGTACAGCACTGTATTTTGGCCAATCCACTGTGGCCCTGTATGTGACAGGTCAGCTGTTGTAGACACCATGATACAAGTGAGACATGATTGTTCTACTTGCATTTTCTCACTGTATACATGGGTGGGATGACATCAACTCAATAAATGTATTGTTCACATATTTCTCACACTGGGGCAGGTCCTTTACCTTTATCTACACTTTATCCATGTGTATGACTTGCACCAGTTTCACTCTTGGTTGTTGCTGTCTTATGTCTGTTCAGCAATGATCCTTGCCCATGTGATTCATGTAACATTGTGTTGTCATGCTGTCACAGTTGCCCTTTATGTGTGGTATGTACTGGCACATTGTGCCATGTTATATGACATTTCTATAAATGCTCTTCATGGGCATTTATTCTCCACTTAATGCACAGACAATCATTTTTCCATTACTGTATATAGAGTTGATACTATAGCATAATTACTTCATGCATCGATTCTCATTCTATGGTATATTACAGTATGAAGGATAATGTCAACATAGATGCCCATATTTAGGGATTTAGTGTATATATACAATTACTTACATACATGTACATATTTATGCGTGTAGTATGATAAGAGACAGAAATGCCCTTGTACAATGGAACTTGTACATTCACTTCTTTAATTGTCATGTGCATGACTGTCCTTTGCTCAGTCATACACGTGGACATTCCTGTACATATGTCATTAAGGCTGTTTGCTGCACCTGTTCCATTTTATTGTCATGACAGTATATATGTGTATGGGATAAGTATATATGTTGTGTACCTATGCATTTTGCTGTATACTTGTTGCACATTACTGCATTTGTGTAATATTTGCCAAGGTATGTTTTGAGCCATCAGCTATGTTCTCTACCCATGTGACATACAATAGCCATCTGCTTCCATGTTGCCTGTCTGAACTTCCAAGCCACTCTTTATGGTGAACATATGCATGTGCAATGTGTCCTTTTATATGCCATTACCGTGTGCCTATTTCATTTGCTTGCATTTCCTTACTGATGTAGACCTCTGTTGTCCACCTTCCTTTTCCGTTTTACCTTTATTAAGTATGTTGCACATATATATGACATATGTTTAACATCATCCACATTAGCATAGTTGTCATGTATTTTTCACTGTTAAAAATAATACATTGTGCAATGTCACAAGGCATATGCAGGCTAGGTAATTTTTCCTGTTGTACCTGTGTTTTGAGTAATGAACAGGTCTTTTTTAAATTCAATCCTAGGCACAGGCCAGCATTCCTTAACTAGCATTATTTGCATTACTACCAAGTATTATTCCATGTCATTCGTATGTGTATGTGTAGTGACTTTGTTTTCTGATTGGATTATATTCATCCAGCACAGGTCACACATATAAGACAACATATCTGTGTTCCCTCTGACAGGGCATATGTAATTCACATCTGATTCACATCTTTAGTCCATTTCCCATTTATTTAGGTTGTGTATGTATAGTTGTGTAATGCACAGTCACATACTTGGCTTGCTACAGTACTTCTGTTTGGCACTGTGCTTGTTTGTTTGCCTCTCACATGCATGGTTGGAGGTTGGAGGCTATCCTCTGCTTTTCCTCTCACTGGATTTGCTAATCCATGCTGTGGCTTAGCTTACACTTGGCCATTTGACAGCCTTTAACTGGATTCAGTATCCAATGTGTACAGCGATCACCATGTATTTCATTACAATCCATGATTTCAGTCAAGTCATACTGCTTCAGGTTTGACTGTCACATAACATCTCAGCACTACATAATGCATAGGTGCATCTGTATTTCTGCACTGCACCATGCCTGGTATGCATCCCTTCCCTGTTTGTGAAATTATACTCACCCATCTTGTATAGTATGCTGTTAGTATAATTTACCTTAGTTTAATGTTTTTTTCTGACCTTTGTCTGTCATATCTTTTGATATTTATTAAATGTTTATCCCTGTGCTTTTTCCTTCTCCTCCACTTTCCCTGTTGTTTCTATTCCTACTATTCTCCAAAAAACAAAAAAGGGCCTATTCCCACCCCCCAAAAAAGGAAAAGTAATACCAATGCCTCTGATTACACATCAGATTTTTCCATTCTTCACCCTTACCCCAAATCTGCTTTTCTGTTTCCCTATTTCCCTGGATATGTGTATTACTTACATTCCCCACATGGGTCCCACACTCAGTGCTAGCTACTGTTAGCCATGGTGATGTGGCCATGATTACCCTTCACCTTCATTATTTCTTATGTGGAAATTAGCAGATTCCATCAGATTCCATACATTGGAATGACTATATATATATATATATATATATATATATATATATATATATATATATTTAGATCCCCTACACTACACCGCCACACCACAAACCCGACAGCCAAAACGCCAACACCAAAACACCAAAACCACACAATATCGACAGTCCACATAACCAAACACCATAACACTGACTCACAACACACACACAACACAAGCACACCAAAAACCTTACAAACCTACACTAAACCTTACATACACAACTATCTATGCACTAACCGTAACCCAAACCCTAATCCTAAGGTCTGTCACTATCACACATTTAGCTTACCCACACCCTAACCCTAAAGTCCGTCACTATTGCACACTTAACTTACCCGGACCCTAACCCTAAAGTCCGTCACTATTGCACACTTACCTTATCCGGACCCTAACCCTAAAGTCCATCACTATTGCGTATTTACAAAGTTGCGCTCATTTCGCATATCAGTGTTTTCAGCGTCGGGATTTAGAACTGTCGGTTATTTCCGTTGTCGGTCTTCGGTGTCGGTGTCCTCGTCGTCGGCGTTTCGATCTGTCGGTGTTCTCAGGTAGACCTATATATATATATATATATATATATATATATATATATATATATATATATATATATATATATACGCACACGCACACACACACACACACACACACACACACACACACACACACACACACACACACACACATATATATATATATATATGTATGTATATATATATATATATATATATATATATATATATATATATATATGTGTGTGTGTGTGTGTGTGTGTATATATATATATATATATATATATATATATATATATATATATATATATATATATATGTGTGTGTGTATAGATATATATATATACATTATGATGAAATCCATAATTGTTTGTGATTATTATTCACTAGACTGTTGTTGCATAACATCCATAGGAGTTTGTAAATATTTTTCAACTGGTGGATGGATTGCTGAAGATCTGTCATCCTTTATAGTTTTATGCTATTTGCATTGAGGTTATATTATTAAAATTATTGGACATTGATAATGCACGGCTCAGTTCATGAAGCACTTATCTGGACATGTACAGATTTGTTGTGCATTCTTTTGACTGCCCCGACCTTGCTGGATATATCTGTTTTGTGCTGTTATTCTATATGCAGTGAGGTATATTAGTATATTAGTATATTATAGCAATAACCCACGCCTGGGTGTGGGTAATGCTGGATTTACCCACGGTTGGCGTGGTTTGGTCCCGGTGAAGCCCGGACCAAACAAAGACAACCGTGGGTAAATCCAGCATTACCCACACCCAGAAGTGGGTTATTGCTATTATACAATGACATTATTTAAGAAAAGAAATAATTACTTTTCTTAAATAATGGAATTGTATAATGCCTCTTTGCTGCCCTTCCGCAGCTGTCTGGTGTTCCGCGGCAGTTCTGATGTACTGCGCATGCCTCCGCAGTACATCAGAGCTGTGGGCAAAAGCAACGGAGAACGCAAGATCTCCATTGCTTTTTACTGTCTCGCTATGTTAAATGGGTTTAACATAGCGAGACAGCTTTAAAATAAGCAACGGAGATCTCCGTTGCTTATTTTAAAGCTGTCTCGCTATGTTAAACCCATTTAACATAGCGAGACAGGGTTAAAAAATGCTTTTTACACACTGTGTCACTATGTTAAAGGAGTTTAACATAGCGAGACAGCTTTAAAAAAAGCAACGGAGATCTCCGTTGCTTTTTTAAAATCTGTGTCGCTATGTTAAACTCTTTTAACATAGCGAGACAGTGTTTTATACTAACGGAAAAAGTCCGGGCAACCGGACCTTTTTCCATTAGTATATTGAGGGATTTACAACGGGCACGCTGGTTGGGCTGGCCAATCAGCGTGCACGTTTTAGAGTAGGCATTGTATAATACTTGTTTATCCACAACTTTTGTGTGAAACGTGGTGAAATGCTCCAGATTCCACAAACTTTATGAAGCCTTGGCCATATGTTTAGCATCATTTAAGGGAAAAAATAATGTCTTGGCTTCACAGAGTAGAATTTCAACAAGGCACAAAACTTGCATGCATGGACAGACCTCACACCAGTGTTAAATTTACATGAATATCTAAATGTGGGTGTGTACTACAAATAGATAGATAGCTGTGCTGTGCTGTATGATAGTAAAGATGAGGCTGAAAGGAAATTTCATAAATAATGCAGATCGCTAAACCTGAGATTGTACAAAGAATAGAAGAGTAGCATTTTGCATGCCACTGCTTCAAACTGATTAGAGCATGAGTGAAAGGCTCAGCAAGTAGCATGGGCTGTTCCCTGTTGTGGCAGGCTGCCTCTGGGTGTTCTTATCTGAAAAAAAAACATAGGGGATGTTAAATGCTGTGAACAGGTGCACATTATGCAGTGGTTGAGAAAAAGGAGTTGGAAAGGGAAGGTGAGGAGGTATAGCAAATAGAGGAACATGCAATAAGAACATTATAAGAAAAAAGAAGATGGGAAGGCAGTGTATTTGTGTGTGGGGGGGCACTGATTTATATACAAAGGGAAAGAGTGAAACAGTGGAAAGAATAACACATGGAATAGATGGGACGAAATGGGGGCATACAAACAGACACAGAAGACAGAGGGGCAACAAGGGCACAGATGGACACACAAGGGAGGAACATAGAAAAGCAAAATGTAGGTGACGTCTGGTGTACAGGATGTCTTAGGGGCAGCCTGACATGTGATTAATGACCCAGAAGGACTTTAGTGGGACATTAAATAGGTTGTGGTCCTGGGTCTGGCTAGCCAGTGGCAAGGCCACAGCCACCTGAGGTGGCCTAATGTCACTGATCTCCCAGTTCAGTGACTCTGATACCCTTTGTAGGAAGGATTGTTGAATGCCAATCCATAGCAGCAATGCCCTGTCAACTGTCTCTCTGCCTCCCACTTCAATTCCAGTGGCGACATGGCTGATGATGAAGGCAGGCCTAGAATGGGACAGCATCTTCATATGAGGCACTCCTTCTCCAAGCACTAACCTCAATTGCATCCTTGGCTGTGGCAAACAACATGCAGTGGTTCACATGCCATCATCTGTGATGAGTCATTGTGCCCTGCAGAAGATTAACAATATGAGAAACATGACATTAGTGATAAACACCCAGAGGTGTTACAGCAGATATACTACAGGAGAAGACATAGGCTGCCACTAACCTTGCTTCTCTGTCAGACTCTGCTGTGTCCGGTAGCAGATGATAACTTTCTCTTCATATTCTGCCATGCTTAAAGACAAAGCAGTCATACGCAGGTCATTGCATATCATATACAGCTGTAACTGATATATGCACATGTCAGTGGAAACCTACAGCTCCATATATAGGTATATATATATATATATATATATATATATATATATATATATATATATATATATATATATATATATATATATATATATATATATATATATATATATATATATATATATATATATACAGGTATGCAGAAGCCAGAAATGCTTCCAACACCCAAGACAGAACTACACATGCACATGTGCAAATGAGCAACAATAGCTCCTAGAACCCATGTCCAGGAGAGCAAGGTGCACTACCACGTACAATGGAATGGAGTCAGATACATGAGTGTTATTAAGTGAATTAATGCAGAAGTAGCTACATAACACATTTTGTTACAATAATACAGAAGCATGACATGATGAAAGTAAAGATATGGGGCACAGATTTATGCTCTACCTCGCAAAGCAACACCATGTTAAAACAAAACAACTGCTACCTATCAAAACATTGATCAAAAACTCACAACACAGAAACAGTCATCCACAACAGCCAACCTGAGATATCCTGGCATCTCTCAGAGAAAATAAATAATATTAGCAACAGACCTATATAAAATAGAAAACAAGCATATTAAAAGTAGAAATGTACATAGCAAAAATGTGAAAGTCTTATTATACCATTCATGGTAACACTGTTTCACTTCTTCCTGGAAATCTTCAGGCTGGCATTGATACAGTTTATCATATCAGTACCTGGACCCCTCAGCAGTACAAGAGATTCTTTAGCGTTGGACATATGGTCTTCCAGGCTATTCTTGTCATGCACATTCCAGAAAGGACCTGTCCATGGTCCCATTCACCACTTCCTGAATTGGTTGTGGAGGAGATATTCTACAATTTTGCTTTTCTTTTTTGCACACAAGGCAGGCGTTCACCATAAGGTGCTAGCATTGGCAGTCACTGGCATGAATTTACAGTGAAACAAGATGACAGCCTGTGAGTCACACTCTACATAGGATTTCAAATCGTTACTAGTTTACTTTTGCATTGAATAGTGAGCACACAGAATGATTGGATTAACTAGCAGGCATGCGCAATCTGCTTTTGATGAGTAGCACAATACATTTATTCCTTTTATCACTGGTATACTTCTATGAAACATTGATCAAAATGGAAGCTAAGTTAACTAGCATAAATAATTGCTACAAATTGTTATATATTAGTGACCTTTATGGTTAATCCTCCATTTCAGATGCCGAAATTCACAGCAAAGAAAAACAAGCAGCAGACTACTTTGAGCAGATGGAACAACTTTCAATCAGAATTGAAGCAACAGTTCCATAGGTCATACTCCACAGAAGGTTATTTACCATACTGTGGTAAGGGATATATTAAAAGTGACAGCCACATGTGCAGATAACTGTCTAAATACAAAAGTAGCCAGAAGTGACAGCCAGTTTCCAAAGAACAACCACCCCAACACACATAGTCTGCTATATGCCCTGCTACAATACTTTGACATTCTTTATACCTGGTCAGGGGAGTAGATAATAAACAGAATAGAGGAATGGAATAATTACACTGCATGGCTGTACTGGGCTTCAAAGACACCTGCATGCAAAAGTGGACTGTGAACCACATATCTCCCACCTACTGGGCCCCCTGTTACAGAAACAACTGTAGGGGACATACACTAATGTTACTCCAACCATATACCTGCTATCAAGGGATCCCTCATACATGACAAATAAAAATAAAAGTTCAACTATGAACAGTTTTTCACAGTTTAACATTGCTTCCTAAGCAAATACTAGTTAAATCTCAGTTTGATTACTTATTTACTTTCACTGAACATAAGAAATGTCGCACACACACATGCACACACACTGGTAGGATAAGATTGCACTATAATAGAGTAATATATATGCTTAGCTATTACAATTACTGCTATTAGTACACTAAGCCCAATACAGAACATAGTCTGTGGAAGACTGGAAGCTTCAGACAGGCCTAGTGTTTATATTTACATGATGAGCTATCCATTAATTTCATGCCATTATCACCACATCCAGCTCAATCTTTTTTCTTTCACATTATTCATGCCTTTATCTGTATAGCCTTCCTTTCTGATGAGTTTTAAGTATAGAAAAAAAAATAGTAATTTATCCAATGAACAGGAAACCAGCATTCAACTCCCTATGTGGGTGGTTAGCATTTCACTTTCTAATCAAGGGAGAACACAGAGCCTATTTTTCACGTGCCCTTCAAATAAAATGAAATACATGAACACAGATGTTCTTAGTCGCCTGCCAACTTGATTACTTCATTATTCATTTTTGTGTTCATATTTGTTATCTTTTTGTGTCCTAGATACTATTTTTTTAAAGAATAGGTTGATGGACTGCAAGCAACATTTTAATTATGAAGACAGGGAAGTTCATGTACAAAAAGAATTGGGGTGTGTTTTTACCATTATATATTTTGAACTGTGGTGTAAATATTTTGTGAAGATCTATGACAGAGTTAAAGTAGTTGTTAGTGTAGTTTGAGGTAACTGTTGTCTGTTCTTTATTTAGTAAAGTGAATGGCCACTTTCAAAAAGTGAATTAGCCCAAAATTACTTATTTATATATGTATGAGTGTATTTATTTATTAGCATTTGTTTGTTGGAAAAGTCTGACTGGGCCATAACCAGCCCATTTTCAGCTGAGGCCTGGGAGAAAAACTCCATAATTAACAGTTACATGACTTCAGGGCAGGTTATATTAAGGAAAAGGAGGGCAAAGACTGATACCTCTTGCAGGCCTTTGGGATGGCTTGCCCCCTACTTTACCTTGGGTTTTGAATGTGTTTCACTCCGGTACTTGCTACTGCTAGAGTAGATCAACATGACTTATTTTGCATCTTTTGGAATTTTCCACAGTTATTTCTGGGCCAGGTCCAATAGTCTGTACTCCTTGTCTCAAAATCCATTTCTGTGAGAAGCAAATCTTTCTAATATTATGTACTTTTAGCTGCTCTTGTAAGAAGATCTGCCATTAAATCATACTTCTTAACAGTATTTCAGCTTAATCAATACCATTTATAGACATGAAGCATACACACAGTGGGTATGTGCACTAGTTAGATGCAGTTCAGACAGATACGCCAGGAATATGTGCAGCTTTTGGAAAATCACAGAGAACTGTGTATGCAAACCACTACATAATGAGATTTAAATGAGGAGTGGTATGCACATAATGTGCCTATGATATTATAATGAGGTATGTTCCCATCTTTTGCAATTCAGTTGCATTTTGCTACATAAATATGCATTGCATAGATAATTTACAAAAATAGAACTAAATATGTATAATATATGTATATAGATAGATAGATATAATATACTAAAATAGAAGCTCCGCCTTTTCTACTCACTTTACAACTGATAAAGATGTTTGGTTGTCCTGCAAGCCCTGCTCTATCCCACTATAAGCTGCTTGCACCTGTTGTTCCACAACTGGGAGCATGATGAGGTGCTTTGTGGCTTCATTAGTGGAGATACAGGCAAAGCATGACTCATTACATTTTTGAGGAACAAGAACTGCTTGACCAGTTTAGAGTGAACAGGGACTTTAGCGATTTTCTATGGCCTAGAATCTGGAACTGGGGGAATTTATACCTTACTATCCCTGTGGATACCCAGGTATGTATAGCCCTCACTATACTTGTGACAGGGAGCTTTCAGAGATAGGCTCAAGACATGTTTTGCATCTCAAAGGACTTTGTGTCACTATACTCTTGGCCAATGGGGACTAGCATATCGATTTCCTGTACCACTGCAGGACCAAACCCGTACTCTGTTGCTTTCTAAGGAATGGCATGCTTTCCTGAGGTATTCGGAGTAGTAGATTGCACCCATGTGGCTATTAGGGCCCCACCTGGTTAAGGTTGGGGGAGGTACCATAATACGAAGGGTTATCAGTCCATCAACTGTCAAGTAGTGTGTGATCCATGTAGCTGGGTTATCAGTGTATTGGCCCAGCATCCTTGTAATAATAATTTCTTTATATGGCACTCATGTCCACTGTACAACCACTTCCTCCATCACAGTTCATCATAAAATACCGCATGGGCACCTAGTAGGTAAGTGCATCCTAAATAATTTTGTTCCCTCATAGCTACTCCTCTAAATATTGAGATTTTTTTGTTTTTGCTTATGTAACCACCCTATCTTCATGTGTCCCCTCATCATGATGCACTTCAAGTGATGCTGGCTAACTTTTTAAACCTTGGCAAATATCACCAATTCATAATCTTCTGGGAATTGCAGAAGAATGTGTTATTAGCACCTTATCCAAGACATAGATAATCATTGACCATGTATTCGTTCTGCTGAAACACCATTTCTGCTGCCTGGATGAGTTGGGTGGCCTTCAGTGTGACCCTGCTACTGCTTACAGAATATTCACAGATTATTGCATTCTGAATTAAATGATTATATGGGTCTATATTACAGCGTCGAAGCGCTGTAACACTGAACACCTAATCATCGACATGTATTCAGCGAAATGTACTTCTGCAATTTGCTGAATACTTAAAGGGCAAACAAACACTTGCCCCGTAACCCAATGGAATTAAATCTACTTAAACCAAATCCACCCATGTGGGAGGCTGTGCCCCCTACACCCCCCCCCCGATGTGTGTGGGGGGTTGTACCCTCCACACCCCCCAACTAAATATACCAACTCCGAGATCACACTACACTGGAGAAAGGGGCAAAATTGTGTATTGGCCAACAACAGAAGTGATTTTCGCTGAATACGTGTCATTTTTATGGTGTTCAATGTTATGGCGATTCAATGCCATAATATAGACCTGATTATATATTAGCCTGTTGACCAACTGCCGCAACCAGTGGCCAGTGGTGGTAGCGCAGCTCCCTCTATCATTTGTTCCATGATGCTTGATGTTAAAGACAGTAACCAGATAGTAGTAGCAGTCACAGCACAGCACCCCCCACAGGCATTCATAGCACATGGCAGTGGAGGCAACGTGGCAGCATCTAGTCCACAGCTATGGCCTTTACAATCACTACATGACAATGTAAAGCCAAAAAGACAATACTTGTTGTATGCAGTGTTACCTATGGTCTATGCTGAATAATATATGATCAACTCACACTGTGCATCAGACTTTCTTCCATACACCATTCACAGCAGTTTAGTTAATATGGATGAAGCCATCATCATTTACATAAGTATACCAGTGGGTGGGCAGTTGTAAAAGTGGGCAGGGATTTGAAGCAATGTATACAACAAGACAGTAGCCTTTTTCTGTAGATGAATACTGAAAGTGTAATGTTATAATGAGGGCATAATGAAGTTAATATGACTTGCTATTCTGATGCCGTTGCTTCTGCAGTGAGGAATTTATTTTTTTTCTATAACACATTTTTGTCGTGTGTTATGTTTATTTTTTGTGTTCCTTATGCATTTAAGTGCAGATGTTCTCAAGCCTCATCACAGAAATCATGCACTGGGTCACTTTTCGTTTAGCAGTTTTGTTGCAAGGTGCATTTTCTCCTGCTACTTTTTGTGGTTGAAGTATGTGTTACAATATGTAAAATTGTGACTGGTGTCACATTTGTATTGTGTCATACACAATGTCCCTTGATAATGCTGGGTTTGGTCCCATAGATTAGGAATGATTGTTTCTATGTGAGCTTGATACAGAGTTACTACAATGATCGGACTTACTAGAGGCAGAGAGCGCTCCTTGGACAGTGACTAGACAATGTTGCATGACGTTGACGTTGATTGACAGGTCCTACCATGATGCAGAAGTTTGAGAATACCTGTCTGCCTTAGTTTTGGTTAAATCTTCAACAGTGGATGCAGTGTTTCTTGTGACAGTCATTGTACATGTTCTACTCAACCATTATGCTTGCAGACCCACCATCAGCTACATGCACCACTGTCAGCATCTTGTCTCTGGTAAGTAAGTCTTCATTAGTGTGTGGATAGAGGCTGACATGTATGCTATGTGAACAACTATGGTCCACTTGAAGATCATCATAGCATTATCCCTGGCCTCCATCATGCTCATGTACTGGCAAAATTCCTCACGTATAAACTGCAGCCCTCTAAGTATCTCTGCTTGACTCTCATTTGCCGTGACCTGTGCCTGCGCAGTTTCACAGCACTTCTGTTGCTGTGCAGATAAGCCCTTACGTGTCTCTGGAGTCACAGCTGTGATGAATGGCATCACCTGGTAGCACCGATGTGTGCAGGCTGTACAGTGCGTAACTGCACTTCAGACATCGTCATGTCTTCCTCCAGAGGGTCAATATGTCCACAAGATGGAGGTGGTGAGCTACAATGAGATTCTAATCTACCCTGTCTTGTAATGACATTTTATCAAGATGCCGTGTGTTGAAGACTGCATCACTAATTGTGGAGGTATCTACCCATTTGTGAGAAGGGTACCCTGTCAATACACTTTGTGACTGTTTGTCACTGTCCTCAAGCTATGTCATCAGTATGAGATTTATGACATTATCATTGACAGACATCTTGGTGCCAACATTAGCACCCCTAAATATCATTGTTGTCTGTTCTGCTGCTGACTCTGCAGTTCAGTAGCTTATTCCTGATTATTCTCAGGCTATTAAAACCTTTAGAAGTATTACTAAAGATGAGAATTAATGAAGCCCATATGTACCACATGTTGCTAGTTCTTGTACTACTGCTATCGATATAATACTGAAGTGCCTGATGTAGAATTATTTAAAATTTATATGAAGTCATTCATTATATTAAGGCATAAATGCCAGGTTATCCCATACCACATGGCACCACTGGCCTTATTTACCAACAATGTCTACAAGATGAAGAAGTACAAAGCTGACAGTAGCCATACATTAAAACCAATGCCAGCATACACTGCATTGTGGTCAGTTTCTTATAGTGACATTGAGTACTCCTCATTTGGTGTTAAACTTTGGACAGTTGAAGGCCCATTACCTGTGGTATTATGTGCATTACATTCTGCCTTGCCCTACTACTGGCACAACACACCACATCATTAGTTCTCCTCTTACTCTTTGCTAAAGTATGTTTCATTCCTCCCTTGGCATTTATGTCAACTAGTACTTGGTTTCACACCTCAGCTTACTACATCTGCCTTGGACCCCTTTTTCTAAATAGATGCTTTTCATATGCACTATGGACTTCCATGAGGAAATGGTTTTCTTGAGCACTGAAATGTGCCTTGACCCCTGATGCTGTAAAAAAAATGGGTATTATTACTGTAACCCTGCCATAAGTGAAATGAAGGGGAGGGATGCAGCAGTTATGTCACACAATTCAATATGAACATTGTCCTTAAACAATATTGCAACACTGTTATGTCAGACATTTTTTGCATTTGTTGTTTTTCCACGTTATTCCTCATGAGTGTGTGTGTGTGTGTGTGTGTGTGTGTGTGTGCGTGTGTGTGTGTGTGTGTGTGTGTGTGTGTGTGTGTGTGTGTGTGTGTGTGTGTGTGTGTGTGTGTCTGTGCGTGCATGTGCATGTGTGTGTGTCTGTGCATGCATGTGTGTGTGTGTCTGTGCGTGTATGTGTGTGTGTGTGTGTGTGTGTGTGTGTGTGTGTGTGTGTGTGTGTGTGTGTGTGTGTGTGTGTGTGTGTGTGTGTGTGTGTGTGTGTGTGTGTGTGTGTGTGTATGTGTGTGTGTGTGCACATGTGCGTGTGTGTTCCTGTCTTGTTTTTTTCTGTGACAAGAAATAATGAATTGTGAATTACCATTAATTACAGACAAGAGATGTATGACTGCAGTGCTGGCATGATAAGGTGTGTGAGAGAGAAGAGAGGGAGTCTGGGGTCTACTTCATGACTGCTGTTTCAATTCATGAAATTCAATTCTTTCTCTGTAGTTTGGTCTTGTACCCTGCTATTGTCAGGTGTCATTGGCTGTGACAAATAAGAAGAAATGCAAAGTGCAGTGCAGTATATAAAACAGATCTTCACTCAGTAATGTGACAGCACTTGAGAGCTAGACAATTTCAGCAACATAATCATGTCTTACCAGTACTTTAGAAGCTATTCCTTGACTATTTGACTGTGCATCTGTTTGTCCAGCAGTAAACAACATTCTATACAACTATGTTCCCAGCTGGTCAATTTGATCCAGTGACCAAACACTCCTGTCTGTCCACAAACCTGTCAGATCTGCTGGGTATTCTTTCTCCTCGTACCGTGTTGCAAAAGCCTGGAACTCCTTATCTGTATCCATCAAGTTAATACCCTTACTCCCATCTTTCAAAACCATTGTGAAATACTTCCTAGCCAAAAGCTGGCTCTGCTCTTGCCCAGCACAAGCATAATCTGTATCAGAAGTTTGAACAAATGTATATTCTTTAGACCTCCTTACTCTCCCTTCACTCATTTGATTATGGCTATCAGTTTCTATCTCCTGGCTTTCTCTCTAAATAAATCCTAAGCTTGCTTTTCTTTCACTTCACGTTGCTATTCTTGCTTGTATTATTCTAACTTACTATTAATTCTCTACAAACTTGCTAAAATGTCTCTAATAAAACCATTGTCATATAACTTGTATCAATGTTTAACCAGTATTTTCATTTTATGACTAATTTGGTATAATTATTTAAACTGTAGTTTTATTCATATTATTTTTAATATTGTAAAATTACTGTTCTTAAAATGATGCAAGAATATGAACAGAAGATAACTGACTTTAATAAATGACTTTGTTTTTGTTGTCGTTCGAAGGGGGTACGATATTTCTCAGTCTGGGAGGACATGGTTGAGAAACCACACTGCTTTGCCAGTGATGGTCTGCACCTGTCACTTTTAGGATTTCGAATACTGACATAGCAAAATCAACAAAGAAAATTATTTTTTGGAAATGCTTATGTCTATCAAAAAAAGGTGGAATGCCATGGGTGTTTCTATAGCGCCAGCCTTTGCCACATAGTTTTGTATCCTTGAGAGGAGTCATTCCTGTTCATGCATTCCATGTTTTCCAAACTGACAATTTATAAATATTTTATATATATATATATATATATATATATATATATATATATATATAGTTACTATCAAGAAATCTACTCTTCATAACATCTAAACTCAAAACATCAAGACCATAACATCTAAACTTCAAAAAATGTAATACTCAAAACATCGAATCTCAAAACATTGAAAACTACAAAGCAACTATAAATAACATCCCACAGAGTTGTTACTATGTTTATGCAGGGGGGAAGCCCCCCTGCACCCCTGTTGTGGGGGCTCTGCCCCCCACACCCCCTGTAAATTAAATATACCAACTCCAAGGCTGCATTACAGTGGGGAAAAAGTGAATTTCCTAACCCCACTGTAATGTGACCTTGAAGTTGGTATATTTAATTTATGGGGAGTGTGGGGTGCAGGGGGCTTGCCCTCTCCATAAATGTAGCAAACAGTGTGTGGGATGTTATTTATAGTTGCTTTTTAGTTTTCAATGTTTTGAGATTCGATGTTATGAGTTTTAGATGTTTTGAAGTTTAGATGTTATGGTCATTATGTTTTGAGTTTAGATGTTATGAAGAGTAGATGTTTTGATAGATAACCATATATATATATATATATATATATATATATATATATATATATATATATATATATATATATATATATATATATATATATATATATATATGTGTGTGTGTGTGTGTGTGTGTGTGTGTATATAAAATGTATTTTTCATTTGAAAAGGTGATAAACATGAATTGGATGAGTATTTGGTTGCTTTAAATTCCAGCAGTGACTTTTTGAGATTCACATGCAGTAGCCTTGATCTTACTGTTCACTTCGTAGACTTGCAGCTTACATTAGATGTGGATAGGTTGAGTTTCCTTTCTACAATATGTAGGAAAAAACTACTTTCACTAATCATTATGTGCATTTCACTATGCACATCTGTATTAGATGAAGAACAATGTAGTAAGGGGTCAAGTCACCAGACTTTATAAAATGATTTTTGATGACTATTTTTTTTTTCAATTTTTTTCAATGAATGTTCTTTTTTGGATAAAAAAAATCTGCTTATAAAGCTTTTCCATGAGATATTTTGGGACATTTTATAATGGACATTAAGAAAAAAGACACAACATTTTTAAACCTAGTCTTACAGGAGTTAAAATTAACAACAGAAATGTTGGTCAGTGAGACAGTACTTCATCTATACAAATTAGCATTTCAGTAGATAGTGGGTCCATCAAAAAAGTACTGGTGGAAAGTTGGAAAATCATTGAAAGGAGCAGAACGTTTTGTGATGTGTGCAAATAAATCACTTTGTACAATTAGGTATATCCAAACTTCTTAAATGTCCCCAATTTTCACTCAAAATGTTGCTATCCCCCTAATAATCCCACCACAAAATGGCAATTTTGGAAGAAATGTGGAGGGTTTACAATTAATAAATAATTGTAATGATCAGAGTTACAGATTACTTTTATTTCAGAAATACATGTAGATTCTCTTATTTTGTCAGCTGCTCAACTTAACAGTACTAATATTAAAAAAAGTGTCCGTTCTTTGATAGGTTCCCAGCTGTATTGTGTGGCTATTTTATATTTTTGCATTACATTTCTGGTCCATTTTTCATAAAATTGTGGTTTTCTGGCAAATTGTGGCAAATCATTAAAGACTGAAGTTAGAAAATAATGACAGACATTTGAGTTTCAGATTGCATACCCATCAGAAAATTTATACTAATGCAAGACCTACTATTCTATTATCTTACTATGTTTATAAGAGCAATATTTAAAAATTATCCTTATTTTTTGGCCCTTTGTCCCACTTCTGTTTATGGCTTTTTCTAGATTTCTTGCTCTGAGTTTGAGAGGTATGACAAATGTGTTAGGGCCATCACTGCCAGCCAAAGACATTTCAAATTGTGACATACTTGTACCCCACTCACACTTGTAGTGACCCTGGATGTGTCCAAGCAAGGCAAGGAGCAGTTATGTAGTGTAAGTGTAAAGAGTATCCCCCCATCCAAGGTTGATACAAGTACTACAGTTGCTTTTCATCTGTCCTTGATTTTGCAAAATGTTCTGGTTTTCTGTCATATTTCTATACTGTTGATTTATGCTTCTTATTATTCAGAAAATGCATGCTGTTGCAGTGCTTGTTGCTCTGTGTTTAAGTAGCAATGCTTTAATGACCATCAAGTAAGCTTGTCTTAAATTGTAAGATGCAAGTAAGCTTTAATAAGCATACTGTTAAAGAATTATCAACACTGAAAGCCTTTTTGTTGTTGCCATGCAGAGAATATTTACATAACTACATAATGTATAAGCCTTAGGTATTGAAATGCATATGACAGTATTTGTAATAAAGGGCAGGATTACAGTATTTCAGAACTTCATTACATTTGTTGGAGACTTGCAGTCATCTTTGCAGGCTTTACCCATAAAATAAACAGAATGCCAATCTATCATGTGTGGTCCATTACCTGTACAGTAATCCTTTAAGCAATTTATCTTGAGCTTGTTTCTTGTTTGCTTTTCATTTTTTACTTTGATCATGTTTTCCCAATGAAACCAGTAGATAGTTGTTGTCAGGCAGCACATCTTTTTTTGATAAGAAACATTTTGCAAGTGGGGTACACCCAGAGATTACTACTTTTAGCAAGTTACTTGGTACTTTTATTAAGCTGAATATAAATTATAATTAGAACTGTAGTGCAAGGAGAAGTGGTTTGAGTTGAGTGCTTTTTGTTTTTTATACTTGATTTTGACTGCCATTCCAGTAATGTATTTAAAAGGTATTTTTTTTTCATGCCTCTTTTTGTTTCCATCTAGATATTAAGTAAGCTGTCATGCAGTCAATGCATTGAAACATTTTTTTTTCTTCTCCACTTCATTTTGTCTTGATTGGACTCTCATTATGATGGTCTGGCACCCAGGGCAACATATTCAATTAAAGTCCCAGTTTTTGTGGTTTTGAGCATAGCTCTGCACCCTTTCTGGTTGGCCACACCCACCCCCATTGGCCTCACCCATTCATTTGAAGTCACCAGCCGCCACTGTAAGTCAGTGCTCAGTACCTACCATGACATCATTTTGTATGTGCAGCTATAGAGAAAAAAACCTACTGAGCAAACAGTGAAATTGAAAAATCAAACAGCACACTAATCAACAATTTTACAAAATCTCTTTCAAGTTTATCAGGAAGGAAACAATGGGAAATTAAATTAATTGTTAAACAATACACTTTAATGGCCACCATTATTAGTGCTAATATGCTCCTTATGACACTGTACCTCATAGTGTTTAGTAAGTATTTTAATATAGCACTAAGATATGGCAGGGTATTATAATACTGAATCCAATGGGCATCCATATGATTCAATAAAAACAAGCTCTAGAAGCTCTACTTTGAGTAGCCATCTTCCATGACATTTGAAAACCACATCCAGCTTGGTAATGAGAGAAGATGAGCCGTATATTGAAAACATGTTTGCTCCACATATCAACAGGCAATTCCTACTGCCATACGATGGTATGTTTTAAACTGCTGAGTGAATATAGCATTCAGCTGAGGACAGTTCTAGCAGTAGAATATTGAGTCCAAAATGCTGAAAATGTTCCGCCTGCATTGTTTAAATGTTTGAACTGCCAACAACAGGGAAGACATAGTATACATACAGCACAGCTCAGCAGTGACAGAGATTTAGCATGTTTCACCACCAATACTGTTTTAAAGCAAAAATTAACATAAATTCCTGTACACTTCATTAATCTCTTACTAATTATTACAGCTGCCCTTAAATATGCATGCAGTCTACATGCAGAGAAAAGAACCATTACGCAGCTTACAAGCTGAATAAGTATTGTAAGAATGATTTGTTCATTCGGTGTAGTATGGGGCCCTGCTGATGTTATAATCAACAGCACTGTTCAGACACATAAAGTAGAGGATTCCACCACATCTGCAGTAATTCATGAAAGATATTAGGCATGGTCTAAAGGTACTTATGTATTATTGCAACCAGATTTTTGCGGCAATGCTGGTTGTTTCTGTTTCGGTCAAGTAGTAGCAGTACAGTGTTATGAAGGTTAGACACGTGTCTTCTGTAATGTTTTACTAGTTTTACAAAGGTTTATCATTGAAATGGCTGAAAAAACTGAAGTTGGAAAAGTAAGGTTTGAAAAATAGGCTTCCCCTTTACTGCAAGCATCTCATGTCAGCTTAAGCAAGTCCCATTCCACTTTCAAGGCATTCCTTTGACATGCTGCCGGTTGGTGAAGGAAAGAGATCTGTTTTCAAAACCTTTACTATTCTTTTCACAGCCGATTCAATGGTAAACCTACCCTAAGACTACAAAAACACTACAGAAAATAATAGTAAGCATCTAATCTGCTGTTTAAACTCCGCTTGTGCGCAATATCATCCGCTTAACTGCCACACTCCTTTCAGAACCAAGACATACACACATCACCACTGCGATCACAGAAATTAAGGCTTGACATGTTTATAGGACGCTTCCTACAAATCTTAAAAATTATAAGCCTTAACATTTTTTAATACCAAACCACCAATATCCGGGCAGACTTTCTGACAGTGTATCCTTCCATATTATCCATCAGTGATGCCGTTTCAGTAGAAATCAACAAAGTTAAAAGACAACCAAAATCTGGTTGTGATAATACATAAGCTCCAGTCTAAAATATTTTAATGATGTAAAGTCATACAATGTTTTAAAAATGGTTAAATGTCCACAAAATAATATTAAAGAGAGTTTATTCAGATGGAATCCAAATGAAAAAGGACATTGTCATAGATGGAAATGGGGTACAATTTAATAGTAATATATATATATATATATATATATATATATATATATATATATATATATATATATATATATATGTATATATATATATATATATATATATATATATATATATATATATATATATATATATATATATATATATATAGATGGATCTTGGACTGTTGAGCAAAATCTTGTTTCACTGAAACCAAAACGGGTGAGCACACTTTCAGAAAAGTGAGCTTAAAAAGAAAAAAAAAAAACATGACAGAATGGCTGTTGCTGAGATTGCAGTACAGTGTGGATAAGGGAATATTCCATTTTCCCCACTTAGTGTGATCTCGGAGTGAGAAAAGTACGGGAGTGTGGGGGGGGGTGCAGGGAGGCTTACTGTTTTTTTTTTTTTTAAATGTGTTTTTTTTTTTTTCGGACTTTCGCAAAAGTGCTTTTTTGGTGAAAAAGCAATTTTGCGGAAGTGTGCTCAACCATTTCAGTTTCGTTGAAATGTGTCATTGGTAAATAGTCTTAGAGCCATGTACATATATATATATGTATATATATATATATATATATATATATATATATATATATATATATATATATATATATATATATATACAGCTACAGTTATTCCACTCCACAAGGGGGGATCCACCCTGGATCCTTGGAACTACCACCCTATCAGTCTGACGAGCCTGATCTGCAAGGCCATGGAACGTATTATCATGGAACTTATAAACAAAGACATTGGCATCCTTCAAACACTGGACCCCACACAGTTTGTGTTCCTGAAGGGCTGATCTTGTCCCTTGAACCTGATTGACTTCTTCAAATCAGTCTGCAGAGCCAATGGACAAGTGTAAGGTAGTCCATGCAGTGTATCTGGACCTTGCTAAGGCCTTCGACACCATCACCCACTCTGGAATCATAGATAAACTTATTAAGCAGGGCATTAATCCCAACATCATTTGATGGGTTGCCAACTGGCTTACTGACAGAACACACAATATAAAAGTAGTCAACTCCAAATCCAGCTCTAGACAAGTGACAAGTGGAGTACCTCAGGGTACAGTCCTGGGACCGCTCTTGTTTGGCATCTACTTCTATGAAGTACAAACCAACACTAAGGGACTCTGACTAACAAAGTTCACAGATGACTGCAAACTGGGACCCATTACTGAATCGCCAAATAATGTGGATATTCTACAAAAGGGCCTTACAGAAACAGATGCTTGGTGCCAAAGCCATGGGCTCAAGCTCAATGTCAAGAAATGTATAGGTACCCCCTTTGGGAAAAACATGTACCCATGAATTATCACATAGGTGGCAGTACACTAAACACTGAAAGTGTGATAAGAGACTTAGGAACACAGGTGGACAGTGGTCTCACCTTCGATAACCACATTACCACAACAGTCAGGAAATCTTTCTATGTGGCACACATCATTTCTAAGAGCTTTTCATCTAGAATAAAACAGGTCATTGTCCCACTGTACTCATCCCTCATTAGACCCATTATAGAATACAATGTCCCATTTGGTTTGTTCCTCTCAAGACATCTGCAACAACTGGAAAGGCTGCAGAAATAGCTCACTAAAAGAATCACAGGCCTAAAGCAGATGTCCTATGCTGAACATCTAAAAAACTCCACCTATACTCTGTCGCATATCGTCTACTCAGAGGTTATCTCTGCTTAACATACAAGGCCATGTCAAACCCAGAGCTTTTGGACATGCTACTCTTAAAGAAATCCCAATCCCTCAGAGACACATGGTCCAGGGATCTAAACCTTGTCATCACAATGAACAAAACATGCTGGAGGGATAGGTTCCTGACCCAGAGACTCCTCAGACTCTGGAATAGACTGCCCATACATGTCAAGCCTCTTTAGCCCTCTTTAAAAGGAACCTTGATGATTGGATGGGAGCTAGGAAATTCACCCCTGGGATCAAGTCAGTCATCCTGCTAGACTGGGGTCCAGGGAAGTAAATACTGTGGGAAGAATTAACCAGGGAATTGTTATGGCTAGGCTTGTGTAGGCCCTAGGGCCAATAGCTTAGTACCAACCTATGAACCTATATATATATATATATATATATATATATATATATATATATATATGTGTGTGTGTGTGTGTGTGTGTGTGTGTGTGTGTGTGTGTGTGTGTGTGTGTGTGTGTGTGTGTGTGTGTGTAATAGGCTGTTTAAAATTTGTCTGATAATTTTTGAAGAAATGCTAATGTTAATAATTATATCAGATAGTTATCACAGAAGGTATTACAAAATATATTGGGAAGCTAGCCTTGCACAATTATAAGGTATATTTCATTGTGTAAGACACATATGCAATGGGTTAAAATCTACATAACATGCATTTCTAGAAAACTGCATCTTTCTATATCAACTGAAAAAAAATACATCACCTTGTAGAATGTACATATTATGGTATGATAGCTCTACTGGACACAATGTGAAATGCTGTTCAATTGATTTCATTTTTTTGTGGCCCACTGATAGTTTAAATGTGCCATGGTACTGAGCAGCACAACTATAGACTGATGGACTGATTGATTTGTGATTTGTAATTAGTCTGAATAATGGCAGCAACTCTGTAACATGAGGGCTGGGGAAACTTTTTCATAAAGTAATAAAGGAAGTTTTTCTTAAAGTAATACATTTATGCAGGGGTCAAAGCAACTAAGTACATATTACTTCAGAGGGATGCTTGATTAAACGAAGATTTGTAGAGACTGGGAAATGGTTAGTAATGAATTTGTTAGACCTACTTTTGACATATGATAAAGGATTTGATTCCACTAGTCCAGACCGCAGTTAAAAAAGGTAAGCACATTTTAATCCACATATAAAAGTTTTAAGTATATAAAGTTGAAAAGCTACAGTGGAAAAAGAACAAAAAATTATGGTCAAAGTGTAAACAATTGATGCTGGAGTTTGCAGTTAGAAAGTTAGGAGGGAGTTATAAGAATGTTATATGCAGCTCAGCACTGTAGATTAATAAAGAGAATTAAAGGTGAGAAAATGGAAGTTTACTTTGGCAATGCAAACGTTATAGTTCCATTTCAGTTATCTTATAAGAGATACGAATGAGTGTATGAACTGTATAACATGTTTACCTATGAAGCAGTATTGCAAAATAAAATATATGCATGATGATTCAGATACACACACGCACACACACACACACACACACACACACACACACACACACACACACACACACACACACACACACACATTATACAATGCACAACTCAGAAAATGTATAATTGCAACCCAAAATAGGAAACCTTTAGCTTCCGAAAACTTTCTGCTGCAGGGACAATTTTGAAAACATGATGCATCTGCTGATTTGTCAATATTTCTGCAGAAACAAAATCCCTACTCAGCACTTTCATTTGCTCATGTATTGTTTTGAACAATGACATGCATTGCACAAATAGGTAATACCTGTCTTTTTTTTTTTTGCTTTCTAAATATGGCTTCCTGTAAGTAATGGAAGGAAAATATTCCACTTGGTTATAATTTAATATGTTCCTTTTGTCAGTATTTACAGAACAGCACTTGTCAAACCATTAAGACCAAGTTGCCCTCTGTTGCTTCCTGATTAAATCATGTAACATTTGTGCAAAATAAAAAGAAATATTTTTCTTGATTGATGTAGTATCACTGAATACCACTTTTACCTAGCCCATCTATAATGTGGTTGCAAGCCATTTTGATGGCAAAAATGTATCCTGACAAAATTGTAATATGAGGCATTCCATAATAGTTAATAGTGCCAGGTTTGATTAACAGCCGCACAGCAAATCAACAGCTTTCTTAGGTTGCTGATTGGTATCTCAAGTTTCACAGACTTGCCATGCAATAAATTGTTGGGATGCAATGACCAGATAAGCAAGCTCTTGTTTCTAGTACCCTGCACAAATTTGGTTGAAGTGAGCTGAAAAGCTAATAGGGCTAAAAGGGTAACATAACTTAATATTAGAGTAATAAAAACATATGTGACAGTGTGACAAGTAATACTACTATGTTAATACGCTGCATGCTCTTTCCATACTAATAGCTTCTGCTAGTGCAGTAACATCAGACATTACTGTGATAGGATGACCTAAGCATGCTCATATGTTGTACATTGAAGTATCCCATGAGGGCATTACTATTGTGAGTTCAGTCACATTCAGCATTAACTAGCTTTTAATGAAGACTACCTGGCAAAGCTAACTCCATATCCTGTCATACCAAGGAATACACTGATGTGAGTGAATGATGTAATAGCACATGTCTACAGTATCTTAACCAAATCTGCAAAATTTAGCAGACAGGGAAATGTGAAAAACTTTTAGTGCCTTGTGTAATATGAAAGCAAGACAGTGCTATTCTGTGGAAAAAAGCAGCATTTTGTAAAACTTTATTTGAGGGTGTAAATAATATGAAGAGGCAGAATTAAGGGCACTGCACTACACTGTGGTTATGGAGCAGGCAGTGAATGTAGCACACTGTTTTGAGGAATACACAATACTCAAAGGACTGGGAAACGTTTTTGTTCTGAGTGGAGGTGTAACAGGTTGCTTTGCACATATGATGATGTATAAGTATGATTTCTACAGCACTGCTCTGTGTTCCTTTTAGAGTCAGCTGAGGTGTATCAGGCCACTAATATAGTGGCTCACCAGCAAAGTGTACTTGTTACTAAATTCTTAGCCCTCCCACATTACATTTGGAAGGTGATAGTCCACTCCCGAATATCCTTTGGTAGTGCTTCTGTAAATATACGTTTAATGTAATTCTGCTACTATGAGATACTTGCTGTTGTTATAGGGAAACAAAGTGCTACTATTCTTTTATTATCTGGGCTTAATTACCATAACCTGACCAAGCTTCATCTTCCCACTTCTGTCCACACTATTGGCACCATTTTACCAGCTCTATGTTTGGAGAGTTCTCTTTGTGAGACTGAGGTAACTACGATACTTGCTAGAGGTGGAAATTGGCCTTAGATAAACTTTGCTCCATCTCATTTGTATGCCACTTTACATTTGGGTTACTTCTTTCACTTATTTTAAAAGAATCCCTAATTCAGTCAGTTGGCCTGTTAGCATATTCTCTGATTGTTTGTGTTTGTTTGTGTTTCTTTTTTGCCACAATAATGTGACAGCTTAAATTTCTATAGGTATCCCGAATTCGCAGGAATTGGTTACCACGTAATGATGTAACAGTTGCTGTTTGCTTGTTTGTTTTGCTGTTATTTATTACAACATGCATAACAGGTTCCTTATCTGAGGCTGTCACTTCACTACTCATATGTGTCACAGTGCACATGAATTTACTGAATTGTTGCCACAGCTTCTGATTGGTATCCTACTTCACTCCCATCCCACCCCTAGTCATCTTACATTTTTTACTTACCATGCTCAATCCCATGTACAAATGATGTTGCTAGACACTGTAACACAGTGTTCAGTTGTTAACATATAATGCCTATTGTATGCCATTGATACTACAGACAGAATGCAATGCATTTTTATAAACCTTGAATATAGTTAAAATGAATGCCATGGTTAGTCCACAAATGGTTTAAAAACAATTTAATGTTATACTATAAAACACTGAGTGCTTTTATCTCCCAAAAGAGACTTCATCAGAGTAATTACAAACCAACACAAAGGCATTATATAGTATCTAAAACAATTTTCATTGACTGAAGTTAATGAATCAATTAAACCTGTTCTTTTTATATTTATTTTCTCTTAAAGAACCCAGATATATGAAACAGCTGGTGTATAGAAAACTTCAATCTTGTTACAAACAAGGCACACACATAATTTGCATATATGCATATATACCAAACAACACTATAATTGCAAGTAATGGTTGAATAACTAATTTATTAGCTTTTGTACTTAACACAGAAACAATAGACACATTGTCATTTAATCCGGGTGGGGGGATATTGCACCAAGTCTAAGTTGCCTTCATTTCCCTCACTTTTAAAAAGTTTTTCCAATTCCCCCACCCCTTGGGTCCAGCCTAATTTTTTACAGGATACCAAAGCAAAACTTCTTAAATCCTTGACATACAATAGAATGTTTGAATAGAACACTGTTTTTATTTTTGCTTGCAATGTCATATGCATGTTCATAATTACGTGTCTTTAAGGCAGAATCAGTCTTGCCAGCATAAAATGCTAAACATTCAACACAGTCAGCAAGATATACTGCTCCTGAGGTGGCACAACTGCCATCCTGAAATGTTATTCGGCTATTCCTAGTATTATCTAATGTTAAAGTCTGGCTCCTAGTGATGTAAGTACACTGTTTACAACTCCCACATCTCATAGTTCCTTTAATTGCCTTTGGAACTGTACCATATTTGTCCTTCATTAATGTTTTGAAATTAGGTGCTGTTTCAGCAATAAAAGTGGGCTCATTCTCTACCAACTGATATATTTTATAGTTAGTCTTAAAAATGCACCGATTTCTTTTAATGATGTCTTTGATCTCCCTGGAGAACTGGTTATGTTCTACTACCAAGGCTCTGTCATATGTATGTTCCATGCTATTGGGAGATGCAGTGAGTCCAGTGCCTAGAAGTGATTTATGTCACACTTCTAATAACAAGGTATCTAGAATATGACCAGGGTACCCCTTTACTGAAAACATTTCCCTTAATTTTGCTAACTCGAGCCACATGTCATCATTCAGGGAAGTCATATGTGCCACCTTAATGGCTTGTCCCTTCAGTAAGCTCTTTTTTTGCCAAATAGGGTGACTGCTAGTGAGGGGTAGATAAGAGGAGCACAAAGTTGTTTTCTTAAAAATACTGGGCTTGAAACCATTAGATGTGTGGGAAATAAGGGTGTCCAAATAACTTATCTTCTCTCTGCTCCAAGAGCATGTAAATATCAAAAACTGCATAGCATTGTTCAAGTACTCTATAAAGTTATGGATTCCATGTACCACACCTTCCCATAAAATAAATATATCATCCAAAAATGTACATACAATGTAAGTGTTTGTGAAGGAACGTTTAAATACAAACTGATCTTCCCAACCTAGCAATATCAAGTTTGCAGAAGCATGGGCACATGATGCTCCCATTGACACTCCTCTTATTTGCTGAAAAACTTCTGCCTTAAAATAAAAATAGTTATGTTCTAAGACAAGAGTCACTAATTCCAAGACCAAATTGATTGTCATTAGAGAGGGTAGACCATTTTTTTAAACTCAGATGGAAATATTGTAGACCTTCATTCTTGGGAATGACAGTGAATAGGTCTTTGACATCAGTTGTTACAAATACAAGATTTTCTTTCCGCATATGTTGTTTTAGATGTCCCAAAAATTTCCAGATGTTTTTAATTAAATTTGGTAATGCATCATGTACATATTTAACCCATCTGTCAATCAGAACAGTTAAAGGGTATGTTTTGGATCCAGTAGTGGAGACAATGGGTTTAAGAGGAGGTTGGAGTACTCCCTTTTTGAATTCTCAGGATCCCAAAACTAAATTGTATAATGGGGTTAGAGTTGGATAAAAAAAGATAGGTATTAACATCTATTTGTCGGCTTAACACATACTCATCTGGATACAAATCTATCCTCCGATATGCTATATGTATTTGATTTTTAGAAACCTTAACATCTAACCTGCCCTTCATTTATTGGCAACTACATATGTTATTATTTCCAGTTAATATCCTCACACAATTTAAGGCCAATGATGTAGAATGGCTTACACACTGCATGTCTCAGATTATTGGTCAGATGGCTGAATAATGACTGACAAACACAGAGAGGTAACACAGAGCTGTATATTGCAAGCAATAATCATAACAGGTTGTGCAATCACTAAGTGCACTACATTCAAAAATAATAAATGTACAAATAACAGTTGTATGGTTTCATATTACTGTAGATGATGTTGCAGCTGGTTATGTGCAGAATGATTTTAGTTCCTTGCTGCAGAACTGTTTGTGTGGCAAAGAGAGATAAAGCACCTATTCTGTGTTCTGAAGGTTTATTGGAGTGAGAGTTCTAATCTAGATCTATGTAGACATATCTCATGTGAACCATCAGTTTCTAGCATATATGCCATAGCCTGAATTTACTTAATTTCAGCTATTTGTCCATTTTTTTTTCATTTTCTGTATTGTTTCTTTTTTTTTTTTTTTTTTTTTTTTTTTTTGTGGGGGTAGTGTTTGCATGATGCAGCACTTAGCACAATTACAGGAATGGTATAAATGAATGGCAGGAATGGCTGTGCATATCTCATTTGTATAAAGCACAGCAGTGTGCAAAGTGGACAATTGGAGCACCCAAGAAACAGACAGGACCCAGACAGCCAAAAATACAAACCAGATACATTCAATTAATTATGTTGGGCACTTCGCAATCCCACTAAGCGGCATTATGTGGTGGTTAACACAGAGACCTTATGAATGAATAGCAAATTAGAGAATGCCATGTAACTAGTTCTATGGCAGCAGATGTAAGTGTAGGGCTGGAGTACAGATGGTCCTGGGTTCTAGTGCAGGATGTGCAAACTTTTTTTCTACTGTTGTGACATTGCAGTTTATTCCAATGAACTGAAACATGAGCAAGTGTTATTTCAACTGTCTTGTGGCAACAGCTTTAAGTGTAGGACTACCATACACATGCTCCTAGAGCCTAATACAGGCTATTTCATGTACTTTAACTGTTATTCCACTTCCCATTATATTCACTCTTAGTTATAACACTTTAGATAGTGAAGCTGATATTAATCATGTGTTTGAGGGATGACACTATTATGGTGTTATTTACTTATTTATGTATTATCAGATTTATTATCAGATGTATGACTGAGGGTATACTGTGCACTATATTTCTATAAGTATAATTAAGATATATGGACTTGCTTATATTTGAATTAGTTAGAATGAGTTAGAATTTCCAGATCTTATTCTGTCAAACCAACTAACTATTGCCCATAAGATATGGTATCATCCGACAAATGCTCCAATATTAACTAACCTAATCACCCCCTACAATAACCTGAAGACCCTGTGCTCATCAAATAAATTAATGGTAAAGATAAGTAAAACCAACAATCTGGCTAGAGACTCTCTATTCTCTAACACAGTGGGTAAAACCTGGAACTCCCTCCCTACTGATCTAATCTCCTTACCTTCAATTACCCTATGTAAATCCAAACTCACACCATACCTTAAATCGCACTGGCTATGCCCCTGTGCAGACCCAGACTAACTACCTCCACTGTCTCCAAACACTAATCTTCTCACTCACACAAACTAAATATTCTTTTTTTACTAACATTAATGTCTGTATAACCTTTTTAAAGTTCAAACAGTGCTCAACTTCACTTACCTCATATTTTGTTGTATGCATATCCATAAGTGTTATGTAGCTTAGAATGTTTTTTCCTTATTTATAAGCTAAAATGTAATGTACTATTATAATTTGCCAAATCTTGATATTGTATCTATGTTTTTGTGGTTCTCTTATGAAGTGTGGAGCTTTTCTCCCCAGGCCTCCAATGAAAATGGACATATATCCAGTTGGACTAGTCCGGTCAACAATTGTAAAATAAAAAAAAAAATAAATAAAAATAAAATAAAAAACTTGCATGGGCTTCACAATTACATAAGACACATACACAATTGGATCTATATCCAATAACCTTGGCAGGTCACACGCATACATGTGTAATAGTTCAAACTGTCACATCTATTTATGTATCATTCCTGATTATGTCTGAGCAGCACATTTTCTGTAGCAAAGATGGAAAATGAATGCTGTGGAAGTCAATGTTTTGCCACGTATGCCTAGGTTTGACTCTCACAGTGTAAAAATCAATGTTCTCATTCCTCACTGCTTGGCACTGCTGTTCTCTGTGTACCATCATGCAAACACATTGTGTGGTTGTGTACACTCCAGTAAACATGATAACTGTAATTGGCAGGAAAGCATTAGTCTCCATTGCTCTAGCTCTGCTGGTAGATAGATATGGCAGACATTAGTGGGGAAGGTGCTAGGTTTATGGCACAAAGGTGGGGTGTCCGGGAGTCCAGGATATTTACTGGACTCCTAGTAAAGCACCACAGCCACAGGCTTCTGGAAGGGGACTATTCTGGCTCCCAGTACAAGTCTGAGGCTTGGGATAGTTTCACCCAGGGTGTATCCAATGCCACTGGTATCCTTCATGCTGCAGATCAATGTAGGCGTCATTTTAATGACCTACAGAGAAGGAAGAGGGATACTTTTGACCATTAAACTGAGGAATTTAAGACTGAGGACATTCCAATTCTGTGCAAGTATCAACTCAAGAGAGTACTTGTAAGACTTATAAAGTTGAATATAAGCAAGACTGGTATGCATAATGGTCTTCTGTTCTTTTCTGTTTTTCCCCAGGTGCCACTGATCAGGGGTTCGCTGTACAGGTCCACAGCACTAGACTGAAGATACTGAGTAGAACAAGTGGTAAGTATGCAGCAGAAGAGAAGTGTTATTGTAGCATTTAAAGTTAAAGATAGCTTTCTTGATATTTTGTAGAGTTGTATCAAATTGAGCATGCATATCTCAACTGTAAATGCAAGTGTGCATGTATTAGTCTGTAGCAGAAACCAGTTGTAAGACTCCAATATCAGACTTTATTCAGAAGTTGTGGGTTCAAATACCACAATATGAAACTATACCATACTGTTATTTCTTCAATAGTATTTACATTAAATTAAGACCTCTATAACAGTGGCACAAATGTCCTGCTCTAAACTATAATCTGTATAATCGGAATAAGCATATGTGCAATATATGCACATTTCAAGGATTACTTGCTGCAATCTTTCGTATAGTGTGTATCTGTTAAGAGGTAGACTTAAATGTAAAACTTAAGATAATAGAGTTGCCTAATTGTATTAATGTATTGTATGTCACATATGATAGTACTAATCTTATCTTTTTTCTCTCACTCAAGTCCTTATCTCCCTCTTTTATATTTTCTTTATTGTTATTTTATTTAAAAATGTATTATCATTTTATTTTATTTTTATATTTTTTTTATTTTATTTGTATTTTGTTTTATAAATAATTGTTTTATTTTATTTGTATTTGTATTTTATTTTTATAAATAACATTTTTTATTTTATTTTTATTTTAATTGATTTGCGTTTTTTCTTTTCTTTTTTTTTTTATTAATTTTATTATATGTCATCAAAATGTGTCCATATCATCCATGTCTACCACATCACTAAATGCTCCACAGCACAGTGAGGTAGGCCAGCCCCATTAGATGAGCCTGCCCTCACTCTGCTGGCTGCAGCACCTCTGCTGCCCTGCATTATCTGTACTCTCAGGTAGTCTTGCCCCAGAGTCTGTTCCAGAGGTGCCCCCAGAAGCAGTGGTGGAGGTGATGATTTCATCACCCACAGTGAATTGCCAGGGATGGTGCATAGAGTGGTGCACTGCAACATTGGTGCACACCTACGCTAGCTGGACAGGCTGCTCTCCCTCATGTTGTGTACTAGGAGCAGGAGGAGGCATCAAACACTCCATCCACCTGTAAGGTGACAGTGATGACAGTCCAGTGGATGAGAACTTGATTCTCACTGTCACCAAGTTTGATGGCCATGGGCCCAGGTTTTCCCCACCCTCACTCCAATCGTGGTGTCCCCTAACCTTTTATGTCTATCACTGTCTTGCTTGTCTTGTCTGTCTGCAATTGCTTCTTCATCCACCCAGTTACCTGACCCTGACATACCTATGTCCTTTTCCCAGCATTCCTCTCTCTCTCTCTCTCTCAAAAAAAAAAAAAAAAACTAAATGGGCACCTGTCACACACACACACAAAAAAGCATCCCATGCATAGCTCTCCATTTTGCACATGTGTCTTCTTGACGCACTTGATAAAGTCCAATTTGCTGTACAACATGATTGTGCTATAATCATCCCTCTCTCTGGAGATGACAGTCCAAATTCAGTTAATATTCTGCACATATTTTCATTTTACACTGTTAAAGAAATGGATAGCTATGTTTTTCCTACCTCCCTCCTTCACATTCCTGTCCTGCTTTCCCATTGTTCTTCCTCCTGCTTGTTCCCCATTTCACCACTTTCCTATCTACCCCATTTTTACCACTTCAATCTTGTCAAAAAATAGAATCACACATGACATACATAAGTTGCTACAAAAGCAATTGGTCCTGTCTCTTCTTGGGCTCCATGTTCGCTGGGAGGTGTACACATTGCACACCAATGCACAGTAACAGTGAGTGGTGGAAAAATTATATGGTGACCTCTGCACAATGCCACTTAACCTTGCTGCTCTATGCCAACACATAGCTATACATGTACTGTAAAGAATTCATGTTATTACATTATCAATGTATAAATAAAAGTATTTAAAAGTATTCGATAGACCTGCTTTTGAACCCAGTACCATCTGGGTCCAAAAAGGAATGAATCAATGCATTAACACATGCTGCCATAGAGTCAATCAAGCAGCAGGTGTGCTACATAGAGTCATGACTAACTGTCAGACTTTAGCACTCTGGCTTGCATTTGTGCACTGCTTAGCTATGTGCAAACTTATGTATCTCACATGCGTATACACTTTGCCAACTGTTGCGTAAACCCGCTGCTAGTCACACTATGGAAAAGTAAATATTGTTATGTAGTACTGCTGTTTACTGTCCATTTTCTGACTATGACATGAAACTACATGTTGAAACACTGCAAACTGAAGGCCCTATCTAACAATATGTCACATATTTACAATACAGCCATGTGTTGTCACCCACCCAAGAACTGCAACCCTAATGTCTCAGTATTTTTTCCACACATATATCATCTACACTACAGAAAGTAGTATCACATGTTGTGTGATATGCAATGCACATCAATCTGGTGACATGCAAAACTACAACTACAGCTACTGGCCCGTAAGCCTAAAAAGCCTTATCTGCAAGGCTAGTGAAGGAATCTGTAAGGACCTTATCCACAGGGATATATGTGACCTTCAACACACTTGACCCAACCTATTCCATTTTTATCAAAAGCAGATCTTGCTTATTGAACCAAGTGGAGTTCTTTGATGCTGACCCCAAAGACCTAGATAAGGGATAACAGGACATACCACCCCTGTTGAGTTATCTAAGGCATTTGACACTATCCCCATTCATAACTCATAGTGAAGATATCCTATCTGGGAATTAGGCCATGCAGTACTAGATGGCTGTCAAGCAACACAAATGTGACTTGCATGACAACTATAAATAAAAGGCAGATGCTAAAATGAAATAAATGTATTCAAAAGGTGATACAATGTTTAACAATTTCACATTAAGTAAACCAGTGCTTCATCATTGTCTTTTCAATACATTTATTTTGCTTTAACTGCCTTTTATTTATAGTTGCCATGCAAGTCACAGTATCTGTGTTGCTTGATAACTTTGTATTTATTTTATGTGCGACTGTACCCGACACTATATTTTTGTTTCTGTTTCCAGTACTAGGTGGCTAGCCAACTGGCTCACTAACAGAACACACACTCTCAAAGCTGGGGACTGCACCTCCACCACTAGCCCATTTACTAGTGGAATACCACAAGGATCTGTGCTGGGTCCTTGACTTTTGGAAAAAGCTTTCCTGAAGCACAGGCAACAGTAGACGGCCTGTAGTGTACCAAGTTTGCAGATAACTGTTAACTGGATACACTCTTATAGAGTCCCTCAGTGATGGTAACCTATTACAGAAGGGGCTGACACAGACAAATGATTGGTGTCAAACTCATAGACTGAACCTTAAAGCAGAGAATGTGTCACTGTTCCCTTTGGCAATGAAGTACACCTGCTAATTATCATATGCATAACACCCCTTTAAGCTCAAACAGTGTTGTGAGACTCGGTAACACATGTTGACAGCAATCTACACTTTCATCACTGTATGTCCATAGTAATGGTACTGCTCCCACTGATAAGCATTGTAGCTTATCAGTGGGAGTGGTAAGCACTAGGTAGCCTATCTACCACAAGATCCAGGTACAGATTCTTAGATTAGCACTTGAGTTTGCTTATTCGTGCTCAGCACTTGTTCAGAACTTGTTGTTAGCACTAAATAAGCTACAAATTACTACAGCACTCAACCTTCCTCTTTACCTAGAGGAAAAGAGTTTTTGTACTTACTTTCCTCACTTGCTTAGAGAAAAACAGCTCTGGTACTCACTTTCCTCACTTGTCTAGAGGAAAGTAGTTTTTTTATTCCGGCATGTCCAAGGGTCAGCTCCCAGTGTTATCTCCTACCTATCTGATGAATCTGGGCATCTTGAGGCAGTGTAGCAATTGCCTCATGTACACAGACAACCCTCTCCTCCTACCATGCAACACCACAACCTGTGAGAGATGCACTTATCCAGCCAAACTGGAGATAAAGCTCTCTCCAACCAAGACAGAACTTGACAGTCAGGAAGAGAAGGTAAACATTTGCACCACACCACACTCATTACATAGTCCCCTTAAATCTACACCACCAAAATCCACACATAGAAACACAAAAATATTCACAGAGGCTCTCAGTAATAATCTGCTCAAGCAATAGAGACCTCCAAAGCAGAAATGCAAGCAACCTCCACCCCCAACACAACCCAAATCACACATAATCCACAGACTCAGTGTGCCAATAAACCACAGCCCATAAGGCAAACCAACATACCCAACACATTAGTCATAGGTGACTCTATAGTCAGGCACACTGATGTCCCACTCACCAGGCTAAACAAGGAGAAGGTTACTGTCAGCAGCCTATCAGGTGCCAGGATCTGCCACATAACCCATGCACTCAGGTCACGCCACAACAAGTACAAATATGACTCTGTCATTGTCCATGTTGGTGTGAACGACCTGAGACATACCTCCCTGGACTACATGAAAAGAGACATGGAAGAGCTCTCCGATCTTGTAGCCCAGGCAGGTATGACCCTAGCCCTGAGTAGCATCCTGCCATCAGTCAGAATTATACTGCAGTGCAAGGACAAAACGACTGACTTCAACAATTGGCTAAGCTTCTGGTGTCATTCTAAGGGGATCCAGTAATTGTCTGCCTAGGACGACATGGTCGACAGACCATGATGTTTTGCCAGAAATGGCCTGTACCTGTCACCCCTGGGAATCCAGATACTGGCTAAGGCTCTTGCCGCCTCTATAGTGCCTTTTTTAAGCAAGGTTAAAATGACAATTCACTACCGTAATAGGAACAGGCAAGCAAAAACTGAGGGTAATGCTACTCAAAGCTAGAAGTCTAAACCTCAAAATGCACTCACTTGAGGCACTTCTTAAAATGGAGAACATCGATATCTGTGCAGTGACTGAGACTTGGTTCAAGGCTCTAGAGAGCACCCCTGCATTACCAGGCTATAACTCATACCACACTTTTCGGCCAGCTAACCTGGACCAGAACACCAAAGGCGGAGGTGTGTCCATATTCATTAAGGATATCCACACTTCCAGGCTAGTTGCAGCAAAATGCATCTGAGGTTATCCAAGTGCAACTAACTCTGGGCAAAACTGCAATCCAAATTGTAGCTTGCTACCTACAGATTCCCCACATAAGTGATTTGGGAGACATAAATTAAAAGGTGAATATTTAATATAGCACAAAGTGATTGAAAATGTAGATTTCATTTAAGGACCTGGGTATATAGATATATCCAGATTTGAGTTTTGCTAATCATATCAAGCAATTGGTCAAAGATAGTTATAAAACTATAGATTGTATAAAAAGATTTATAAAGTGTAAGAAATCAGAAACAATGATGTAATTGATTTTTAATTAAATTTGACCCAGTCAAAAAAAAAAATAATAGTGGAAAAAAATAATATGGAAACTTTATAAAAAAACAAGCATGAGTAAACTGTTCTGAACTTGTATGGTGTCTTATATAGATATTTAAAAGGAGACCTTATTCAAGTATATAGGACATTTAGAGGAAACTACCTCTGAGAATGTTTGGGGCTTTCAAAAAGTAGTAGAGCATCATCAGACAACTTATGAAGAAGATTATGTGGGAATGAGAATTATACTAACTGGTTCTCTGAAGGAGCAGCTGATGCACAGAATAGACTACAAAATTACATTAAAGCAAGCACTAATTCAGATATTGTTATGAACAGCCTGTAGACTTACTATGGGAATAACTGTTTTGGTATACTGGTAGGCTAGAAGTGCATTAATGCTTGTGCTTGAAATATTTGTATGTATGCATGCATGTATGTATATACATATGTAGTATATGAAAACAACTCATTCTGTTTGCACAGAGTATATTAAAATTTACATTGCTTGTAGCAATATATTTTAATGCACACAGTAAAGTAAAACATTTCACTGGAGTTGTAACATTTCTCTTTGTACTTCATGATGCTGAAAAGGAAGCAAGACACAGAATTTTATAATGAGTCCAGAAAGACAGATGTGGTATTGCAATGTTCAGATTGCAAGAGAGCTGAAGCTGTGATTGCTGCATGGAAGAAAATGATAGCATCGTTTCAGGTCACGATTTATACTGTCATGCTCACAGAGCCATTAATATTACAGACAAATGCTTTGCAAAGTTACTGTAATACTTAGCACTACTTAACTTTGCAGCAGTCAGTTTCAGTAACATCTATCTATGTCAGAAGATCTATCTGAGTTGTATTAAGTAACATTTTCACCAAGTAGAGAAAACCTCAGGTAAGCAGCATGTTGTGCTGCAAATGTATGCAAGTCAGCAAAAAAAAATATCAAAGAACAACTCAGTGGGAGCAATGGGCTGTCTGGATTTCTTAGTGAATGATAATGCTACCACAAAGTGCAGTTTCACCTTTGTACTAAGTGTCAACAGTTACAGGGTTTTTAACCCCCCCACCACAAGACTGACCATGATGGCTGATCTGTCTACACTCAGTTAACCCTTCATTTTTTAGCAGTGATAACCAAGAATCTCTTGGCAAGGTGAGAGTCCTACAGCCTATTTGTTCCCGCCAATGCATTCTCCTCAGCTCATAACCCCCACCCACCTGAAGAGCCCAGTGGGAGGTAAATGGCAGGCTTGCTAGTTCTGGGGAAGCAGAGCCTACATTCTCCTCTAGTAGATCATTACCATCTCCATAAGTCTTCTGAGATCACTTCAACTGTCCAGATTTTTGCAGGAGGCCCAGATTCTTACCTCATGATTTTGGTCAGTTCCTCCTAAAATTTGTGATTTTCAAGCTTACAATTGTGAACATGTTGCTGTCTGAGTTGAGGCATTCCTCCTCATGCTGACAATAATTTTACTTACAATGGCCACTCACTTCCATCCTCCCCTCCCTTCCAAAGCTGGTACTCACAGTACTCTTACGCACGAGAATTTATTTCAGTTATAAGGGTTTTAGAATGTGAGTGAAACAGTACTGATAAGTGAGTACAAAAGTTGTATTGCATGTCAAAGTTGCACTCTGTGTTAAGTAAATTAAAGAGGTGCATAGTTAGTCATGAAAATGAAGACTTAAGCAGGCTTCTGTGTATAATATCTTATGGGTTAGGGTTTAACAGGGTGGTACTGCTAGCAGAGAATAGCTGAACTAATGTTAGAAAAGATAGTGAAAAAGGCTATATGTTTCCTTTGATCCTCTCAAACACCAGTAGACACAAGGTATATGGAAAAGACTTTGAAGGAAACTCATAAACATTAACACAAGAACAGCCCTACTGCAGTGCTTTTGCTGTCTGTTCTTTCAGAAAGTCTTCTCAAAGAGTACGCAGGGTTTACATCATAGCGTAGCCTTTATGAATCTCTGTTAAGGACCCTTGGGATGCTGGATGGCACACTAGGTAGAATCAGATCACACAAAGTAAAATATAAAGGTTTGGTGATGATGAAGAGATAGAAAAGATTCAGGCATCTGGAACTACTGGGTGTCAAACCTGGAACTAGGGAAATTCTTTGTGGAGGAGTAGCTAAAAAAGCTGAAAGGATGGAGAAGTTACAAAATGTTTGGAAAGTGTTTGGGATATCATTTTAAAAATGGTTTACATGCTCAGATCAAGGGTATTGAGCAAAGGAATTTATTTAGCAGTTATTTACTTGATGAGCAAGAACCTGTAAACTGGTTTAATGAGGATATGGTCTCAAACTTTCTGGAAAAAACAGACTGGTCTTGCCAATCTAGCAGGCTTAACCATCACCCACCTACCCCCTGGATGCATGAGACAGCAGTGGCCACTAAAGAAAATGGTCATTCATATGATTTCTGAAGCACCTTTGCTGTTGGTGAGGTTTGTGTCCTGACCCATAGTACATTAGCATGCCATTTCTTAATGAACTGGATTCAACTGGTTGCATTAGTGACAGCAGCCCAGTGTGCCTCCTGCTGTTATTGGAAGGGGTACTGATTACATCTGATTCTGTAGTTATAAATAGATGCAGGACTTAAATGGCAAGAAGGGTAAACAATCAAACATGAAACATCTGTGAAAAAGGAAACATCTAGTCCACATCTGGGCACTGTGGTAACACAACTTAAATGAATAATAACATTATTAAGGAGGTAAAGTTGTTGGTACACATTAATGTATTGTTTCATCAGCCTGTTCCTCTGGATGTACATTTGTATACTGGAGTCATCAGAAGCTCTCATTTCCAGTATAGAGGGAATACAGCTGTTAAGGAAGAGAATCTTCAAGTGAATGCATAACATTCATTGTTTTGCCATTTGGCTGGTCAAGAACACTTCAGGCACATGGATGTTTTCTAGATCAGGTACATAAAATAAAACTGAAAGAAGAAAAAAATATTATTATTATTATTATTTTATATTTAACAGCAGTTGTTTTGTAATGTAGATATGGCAACTTGAAATGTATAAACTTGTGGGACTGCAGTGATTTGATGTCAAGTGCCACATTCAAAATTAGTTATTTCTAGTTTGCTGTGCTGTCTGACTTAACAGAGTTTGGTTTTAACAGAGATTTGTGAAAAAGAGTGTAAAATAACGAATCTGACACATGGCATATTCTATGTGTATTGTGGCTGGGGCTTCATGCACTTTTTGAGAGGGAATTGTGCCAGTGCCAATTTCCTTTAAGAGACTGCAAAGGCACATTCATTTTATTTTTACTGTATCTGGGTCTGAACTTTCCCTTTTTACTGCATAGAACAGATTTCATGCATTAAGAATCATTAATATGAATGATCAGCATTCCTTGCCTGTTTCACAAATTTTATTAACAAACAGCTTCACATCATTAATATTTTGGTTAGCTGCGATAACCAGACAGAGATTTGGACAGTTTGTCAACAGTATATAGATACTGTAGCAAGGGTGGAATAAAGGGGATGGCTGTCTTAGGGGCAAGCTGTTAGAGGGCTCAAATGGCATCTCAGATGATTCCTGATCAGGTGTGAGTGTAGTAATGGCATTCATTTAAGCAGCTTTGGTTGATGCAGCAACTGCTTTCATACTGTGTTAAAGAATATATTCAGCTGAGTGGGCATGTTTGTAACTATAATAAGGACTTTTTGTTTGTTTGCTTTTGCTTTAGTGTCCTCAACTTCAGGATGAGGGGGGTGCCAGTCTGGTGACTGCCCAGGGTACCAAGTGGCTTGCTATAGCTCTGCTACACACTCGCGCTAGACTCAACCTACAAATCAGTTTCCTCTCTTTTGCACACACCCCAACAGCCTGAGATATATTTTACCTGCTGCACAGGAATGTGCTATGTGAGTGAATGCACTCTGTTCATGAACTGAGCAGGTATTAGATATCATCGCTTACTGAATTAAAAAGTCACACACACCTGCAAGCTATACGGAAACAATAAATACAAGTCCTGTTCATCACACACAGAACTGGGTTCTATTCTTAAACCCAGAAGAGAATGAGCATTACAGGTATGATTTGCACGGAGATGAGTAAGACAGTAAATACCCACTCATCTACAAGAATATTAACAGCATATAATTTCTTAACTATATACCTGTTTGCAAGGACACTGGTTTATGGCTATTAAAAAAAAGAGATTCCATTTCTGTTTACATGAACTGAAATTCGAATAATCATACAAGTGATAATTGCATTGAACTTCTAATAATTTATACAATTCCATTGTACTTTTAATCTCCCTCGTATTCTCTCTGTCTCCCTCTCTGAATACCCATATACCTGTCTATCTATCTATCTATCTATCTATCTATCTATCTATCTATCTATCTATCTATCTCTGTCTATCTATCTATCTATCTATCTATCTATCTATCTATCTATCTATCTATCTATCTATCTATCTATCTATCTATCTATCTATCTATCTATCTATCTATCTATCTATCTATCTATCTATCTATCTATCTATCTGTCTGTCTATCTATCTATCTATCTATCTATCTATCTATCTATCTATCTATCTGTCTGTCTATCTATCTATCTATCTATCTATCTATCTATCTATCTATCTATCTCTGTCTATCTATCTATCTATCTATCTATCTATCTATCTATCTATCTATTTATCTATCTATCTCTGTCTATCTATCTATCTATCTATCTATCTATCTATCTATCTATCTATCTATCTATCTATCTATCAATGTGTGTGTGTGTGTGTGTGTGTGTGTGTGTGTGTGTGTGTGTGTGTGTGTGTATGTGTGTGTGTGTGTGCACGTGAGTGTGCACACTTGTGTATAGATAGTTACATATATAGAAACTGTAAGCCCTTACATTCAGTAGACAAACAAATGTTTACACACATTAAATATAAAAATAAGCACAGGCTATGCTTTATGGCTATCCTGGTCTAGAATTTCAAATACATCTTGTGACTTTATATTACTAAGTGTATTTATTTTTAAGTTATCTGATTTTTTTCAGCAAACTGGAAAATCAGTGTCCCTGCTTATTCAGTTAAGACTGCAGGTCTTAGTACAGCTGTATCTTCTGTATACGTTTGAAATGACATTTGTTTTATGCATTAAAATGTCCCATTTTTGCAGCTACATCATTAAATTATTAGAGTTTATCATGAAAGCTGTATCCCTACTGCAGTGCTGTAGAATGGTGTCAGTAAAGTGCTTCAATCACCTAACCTAGCTGCTTGCGTCTGCATCTGTCTCCCTATTTATGTCTGCATAGTTTTTATATCACAGAACAAACAAAAGAATATCTACAACCAATTTGATGACCATTTTGGTAAGAAAGTATAGATATGAACAATACAAAAAACATGAACAGCAAAGATGACAGTGTTAGGCACATGACACAAAGGTAGACACACTATATTGTATCACTTTTTAACTTGCTCATTTTGCAAAACATAAAGACCCATCATACACCTAGCACAAGCATGCCATTTTCATATTATGGGAATAGAAATTAATGGAAATTTCTGATTAAAATAATATACCCTTAATAAGAGAATGCGGAAAAAACTTACTGGTATATAACCTTAGAAAAATGCAATAGAGCTTGCTTCTAATTTGTGAGAAAATAAATAAAGCAAACACTTTTTATATGGACATTGGCTTTGTGTGATAATTAACCAATTTTATTTTATTATACCGAAAGTTCTTTTTTTACTTGTCCACTTAGTATTCCTTTTCATGTAAAATTCTTGCCATTTTTATTTGCCCTTTCAGGTCACCAATCAATGGCAGCTGCTTAACTTTTTGTAAACAATTTAGCAGTATAACTTTGCTCTGCAAAGATATTTAAGCAAACAGATTGACAATTTCCTTGGGGTACGCTTAGCATTTTACTAATCACAATGGCCATAAGTCTTCAGATCAAATAAAAAATTCTCCTTGGTGTGAGAATTAGAATAATTAAAGGTCATTGAAAACTGATATTAGTAACAAAAATCCTTAAAGATTCAAGTAAACTAACTTTGTAAATACTGAATGAATATACATACTGCAGTTTTACACTTCTGATGACAGCAGTATGAATGGTATGGTATGGTATTTTATTTTCTTCTGGTAAATAAAGTGGGTTGCCCCTGAACAAATATTAGTAGGGTTTCTGCAGCTTGTGATAAATATAGAAAAATAGTGTGCTTTTATTACACTCATGAAGGCTCTCAGGACCATCTTGGCACAGCTTTTATTTAATTTCCTGAAGTGGTAGCTAGGCATTTGTTCTGAAAATAGTTATTTTTATACTCCTGGAAGCTTATTTTAAGGCAGCCACTCTATTGAAAGTTGGTTATTTTTTCTTCTAAGAATTTTGAAACTGGATTTATCTTCTGCTGAAGATTATCAGGAAACAGCAATTTTTTATGACAAAGATCTTTAGTCACCCACCAATGCCAAGCGTAGCTCTAGATGACTGTCACTACTGAAGTGACACCACAAGTTCATGTGAAAAAATGGGAAAAGGGGCTCTGGATGGATGGATGGATGGATGGATGGATGGATGGATGGATGGATGGATGGATGGATCTAACTGATGTGGTCCTGTTGGCATATTTATATAAAACCTGGGAGAGATTATATGGTAGCTTCATTAACTATTAACTTAGCACCACCCTTTAATTTTTTTGTTGTTCTAAAGGAAAGCACTTTTGCTGATGCTCTATTACACAAAATGTGGAATGAGCACCCTAGAATTCTTAGGTTTCAGGAAATTATGATACTCTCTACAGAGGCCTACTTTAGTTAAAATCCCTTACATCTTTTTTTTCTTCTTCTTTTTTGGCGACTACATGGCCACAGAACACAGAATCTTTCAAGTATGAGTGCACAGCCTTCCTAGAACACTTACAAAAATGTAATCATCCTTTAAAAAAATAGATAGGTAAGCAAGAAAAATCTAAATTGTTGTTCTGCCTAGTCTCATTGGTGACCTTTGCACTCATCTCCATGAGACTGAAACAATGTTTGATGTAAGAACCTACTGCCATTGTACAGGGAGATACAAATTTGCAAAATGGATGCTGTATGCCCTCTTTACTATATGATTGACAGAATGAGCAAGCATTAATCCCTATAAAATTGCAGGAGTTAGTGTCATTTTTCTCAATATAACTATGACTGTAGAGGTAAAGAGATATATGCATGTGTTGACTATGAAATGCCAACTTCCTAAAACTTGACATGCTGAAAGGAAAAAGGGGGAAGATTCCCAAAACAAGTAAATCATTGCTGGCACTTACTTAGAAATTGCAGTGGCAAGGTTTTCCTATGGAAAGCAGTATTTGGCATTATGCCATTCATCTTTTTCATTTTTCTGTATGCTACTGATACTCAAACAATTTTACCTCAAACATGAGTAGGGGAGCCATAAATATTTCATGTTTTATTTCACTGTAGATAGTGTCATTGACCAGAGATATCAAATGTGGAACAGTTCCATTTATATGGTTGTTCTGGGGAGAAAAGGCCATGAAAACAGTAATAAGACAACTAGAGAATATTACACTACTGGAGGGAATGTGCATGTCATGATTTACAAGAATTAATACATACTTTTGAAAACAGCAACAAAAATGAACATAAAATAATTTTCTATCTAAATATTAAATTTTTGCATGACAATATGTAACAATTTGTGAACATGCAGAGATAAATGGGAAAAACACATCCAATCAAATATAGCACAAATGCTATTTATAACATATCTTATCATATTTTAGAGGAAGACCTTAATGAGTGACTGGGAGTAGATATGTAGCAGATATATGTGATTTAATGATACAAGATACAATTGAATCTTTGTAAATTCTGCACAGGGATGAACACAAGTTTGGAGTATTCTTGTAGGGGGATCTTCCTTGCCTACTTTATCCGCACGCCCAACTTCAGTGTTGCTAAACTATGAATAATGAGAATAATTGGTAATCTCTCCTATTGTAGATTTTCAAAGTTGACAATATTTGAACCCTGAGTCCATTTCAAAAATGAACTCGCACTTCTACTCTCCATCAGGTCCCCAAAAGTCTTTGCTCCCTTTCATCCAGCATTATTCAATACCTACACAGAACCTTACTCCATCATACTCTTGATTAGGAGTCACAGTAATTTCCTTGTCTTCTTTACTAATTCACTTTTGTTGAGTTTATCTGGCCATTGCCTTTAAACAGCAAGTCTCTGCTGACAGCAATCAAGTTAATACTATATTAGAACTGTTTCGCTGGCAGTGAATCATCTGTCATTAAGCAGGACCATCTGGCCTAGTCTTCTTTTCTCGTTCCACATGTCCTTCTATGCTCTATTATTCTATTACTTTCCAATAGCTAAATATCCAATAGAATTCATATGCAATACAAAGGATCCATCTTCCTTCCTGAAGACCTTTCTACAACAGTGGTAAGATACATTCTGGAAGTCAGGTTCCCAACTAGAACACAGTGGTTACTGAAAACATATTCAGATAATCTTCTTCTTCTTCTTTCGGCTTTTCAAAACATACTCAGATAATAATTCTTAAAAAAGATATTTGATATTTTATATTGTTTTAATACTGTAAAATGGGAGAGTTAGAGACATCAAACACAGTCCTCACTCAGCTTCTATAAAATTAACTGCCCCAACCTGAAATCATAAAATTGCATTACTGGCCACTAATAAGATTAATAACAAATGGGAATTACTTGAGAAATGGCTGATGCAAAGGGGTTCAGATATTCTTATAGTCACAGAGTCTTAGCTTAAAGATGATTTATGCTTATGACAACACACAAGAGAGAATTTTTTTCTTTTGCGGACTTCCTCTCTCTGTTGTTCTTTTTTTTTACATTAAAGTAGGTGGTGGTTTCCTACCACTTACTAAAGGCAAATAAGCTTAAGTTAAAGATAATAAAAAGTCTACAGATTAAACTAAAAAAAGAATGATACGATTTTAGAATATTCATACCACTGTTTTATTCCACAGTTCTTACCAATTTTAAAATTAAACTTTTCTTAGGAGACATATGTGTTTTGTGAATATATTCAAGTATGTTCAAGAAAATGTTCACAAGTGTGAAACATACTATCCTTGTGGGATGCAAGTTTAAGTTATTGGTCAGTCATAAAAAGTAACTTTAAAATTTCTTGGCCCAACATAGTTTTAAACAAATTTCCTTAGATTCTGCTAGTAGTTAGCATTTTTACTAATACTGTCTTACTGCTTAATATTATCATTACTAACATATCACACAAATGTCTCAATTTAGATGTCCTGCCCAATGTAGTAAGTCATTACTTATTTGCCTTTATTTATTTATTTGTCTGATCATTTTATTTGTGTTTTCTTGGGTAGTAACACAAGCTATGACCAATTTTTAGAGGGCACATAAAGTGATGCTCATGCAGGGTATGGACAATTAAATCATGACACCAGTAAATCCCGGTATACTTTCCTGGGAGGTGCTGGAGTGTATATATCTAGCTAGAGATGATGGGAATGACATTTCTGTGCAGGTATGGTGGGAGTGCAGAAGCTGCTGATAGCTGAAGATCATGAACAGAACAAGATGGAAGAGTCAGAGATGTGGTTTGTGAGTTGCAATTGAACAAAATCTAAACTCATTAAATATGTAAATGTGCTGAAGAACTGGATGTGCAAAGTATTAATTGTAAAAGTATAATAACAGCCAAAGAGTTAAATGATGAAGATGGTGAAACAGTGCCTGCCAATGGCAGCAGTAGGTGATAAAAGAATGATGAAGATGGTAACAGTGTGGGCTAGTGATAGCAGTAGGTAAATGAAACAATCTGAAGTGCAAAGAAAGCAATTAGAAAATATTCAGACAGGATATTTGTAATGTTTGCTGCAGCAAAGTGAAGTCCAACCAATGCAAGTTAGACACCATATGTTCTCTTCCGATATTAAATGGCAAAATATTCCAGGCTGGGCAGTGGAACAATCTATTAAACCATTGTGATTAACTGTTCAAAAACTGACACCTATAATGCCTATGTACAAAAATATGCTTTGGATTTTCTCTCGGAGATAGAAAGAGACACGGTTTTGTGAAAAGTAGCATAAACAAAAAATGTATAATGGTCTTTGAAAATATTTTACATGGCATGGGTTATATATTAATAGAAGGTGGACTTTAATATGCTTTCGATTTAGACAGAGGAACTGCAAGAAAAATATATAAGCGGCTAAAAGATTCTGCGGGCAACATATAAAAGAGCTTAAACAAAAGTAAGATATAACATAGGGAATGAATTCACAGAGAAGCAGATAAATAAATACATTAAAAATTGCAAGATGATCATATGATTTTACTTAAAGTCTGCAAAATGGTAGAATGATGTAAATGGTATCTAATGAACCTTTACATTTGTAGCAGTGAAAATCATACTGATGTAGATTGTCATAGTCTTCCCAAACCAAGGTAAGAAACATTGTTAACTTTAGAATCCTACCCTCTCTCAACACAGAGGAACAGTTTGAAAAGTACTCACATCCACACAATAAAACAGGAAAATAAACATTAATCAGAAATGTTAAGTCTCCTGTTCCTAACCTTTATGGAAGGCCCGTATGCCCTTTTTCAGCAAGCATATCTAGCACTATCAAAAGGAAGACCCTGTGGCAAAGTAGTGCAGCTACAGTGGGTCAAAGCTAAAGTGCTTACTACTCCATGTGTTATCTATTGTTTTAAGAAGTGAAGCACTTTAATGCTTCTTATATAGCATAATCTGTAGCAGCTCTTGTGACAACTGTAGCATGCAGTTTGCTACAGTTTAAAAGGAAAGGATCTTTTTTATTAAGAACTATTGCTTACTGCTCTCTGTATATGGCATAAATTGTAGCAGCTATTTGCTATAAATGTTGTAAGTAGTTTGCTACACTTTAAAAGGAAAGCTGATTCATGAACACAACTGCCAGATCAGCGGGCAGCACCAGGAGACAGGCTGCTTCACAGCCAAATAATTATCCCTGCTATGTCCCACTCCCACTAAATGGTTAGTTGTTGAAATCCCCATACAACTCTATTAGCACCAGTATAACAGCAGTAGTTGTATACCAACAGTTCTCCAAAATGTGAATGGAGGGTTCCCTGAACATTTACCACAGATGTAATAGATGTGCACATCTTAAACAATCCTTCCTTCCTTCCTTCCTTCCTTCTACAGTCCACTTTTTTAGCTAGATGGTAGCAAATTCCATAGCGTGATGAGCATTACAATGTTTGTGGCTGTATTTATCACTGTTTTGAGGATCATAACTTGGTAATTAAGCTAATAAACAAATGTTGTTAAAATCTTTCTGAATCACACTTTATATCCCATACACAATGGAGTAATGCTGCAATATATAAGGTTCATACATGACTATGCATCAGTGTAACTAGCTGTGAAGCACTTACAGCATGCATGACTAGGTCACTGACCCTAGCTGGCAGATGGAAATTAAATATATATATATATATATATATATATATATATATATATATATATATTTTTTTTTTTTTTTCCCCCCATGGGCCCCTAAAGGCTCTAAAGAGCAATATATAAATGAGATGTTGGTTCTGTGGCCTACATATAAGCATATCATACTGCCGTTCACATCCAAAAGTCATCCAGTTGTTCCGTGCATTTATGTGCAACAATATGGAGGCATTATGCACTCTCATATTGCTTTTGTCCTCATTGATGTTATGTGATAACATAAATGCATTAACATAAATGTACTACCGTATTCGTCTAGACTTTGATCTGTGAAGTGGCAAAGGCTTCTGAGGGCACTTGATGTGGCAGAGCTTCCATGTGGAGCTCTAAGGAGTCCAGAATGTTTCTATACTTAATGTACACAGACCACTAAGAGCATCTGCTGGGGACGTCTTACAAGGATCCCTAGTATAAGATGGAGCCTTTGCAGTTGAGGCATTATGCACTCTCATATTGCTTTTGTCCTCATTGATGTTATGTGATAACATAAATGCATTAACATAAATGTACTACCGTATTCGTCTAGACTTTGATCTGTGAAGTGGCAAAGGTTTCTGAGGGCACTTGATGTGGCAGAGCTTCCATGTGGAGCTCTAAGGAGTCCAGAATGTTTCTATACTTAATGTACACAGACCACTAAGAGCATCTGCTGGGGACGTCTTACAAGGATCCCTAGTATAAGATGGAGCCTTTGCAGTTGAGGCATTATGCACTCTCATATTGCTTTTGTCCTCATTGATGTTATGTGATAACATAAATGCATTAACATAAATGTACTACCGTATTCCTCTAGACTTTGATCTGTGAAGTGGCAAAGGCTTCTGAGGGCACTTGGTGTGGCAGAGCTTCCATGTGGAGCTCTAAGGAGTCCAGAATGTTTCTATACTTAATGCACACAGACCACTAAGAGCATCTGCTGGGGACATCTTACAAGGATCCCTAGTATAAGATGGAGCCTTTGCAGTTGTTTGCCAGGGAACCAACTGTTATAACAGGCATCACTCAGGTGAGCAGTGCAGGCAACACTGCAATGACCTTCCTAAAGAAGTGCCACTTTAACCCTCGTTGTCAGTGGGAGGAAAAGGTTAGAGGTTAGGACAAATGTTTCTGAGTTTTACAGGATGCATGCTTGACAGTTGTATTTCATTGTAAGGTGATATATAACCTCCAGGACATGTGATTCCTGCAGATTTTCATTATCGTTCCTCTTTCTCAGCTCCTGAACAAATCAATGAAAACTGTCTTCTTTTTAGGAGACATCCAGACCGTGTATCCTGATGCAGACACAGGTAAATACTTATTCTAGTATAGCAGCAAACATATGTTGTTAATATTATGTTTTGGCTAACAATGACACCCACTACCCAGATGAATGCACATCTCCAGACACTCCTGCACTGTCAGCACAGGCCAAAGTGCTATTTCATCCACTCTACCAGTGTGAGGCACCCACACTACCAGGATAGAGACATATCCCTACTTTGGGTTGTCCTGTTAGATGCCATGATCTACTACACACCTGTGTATCTGCCCCCCACTCCCACCATACTATGCACATTCCCCAGTCTTGCCATTCCCACAGGCTACTCTGGACAGATTTATAAGCATACTGCATGCATTGCCCTAACCAAGCCCTATGGCTGTGACCCATATATGTAGCACATTCAAGGTAGGATATCTTTTCTCCTACTTTGACTTGCCTTACAGGCTGGCATATATAATACAAATAGACTATCAACTGCTGACTGATGCCTATGTTTACATCACTTCTTTTGGTGATGTTGCTGTCTTCCAGTGGCTTGGTCAGCATGTAGCCCTGTGACATCTATATGGTTTGTTATGAATGCCATGCCCTTCTTTGTCCTCTGGCCATAAAACTAATCTGTAGGGCATCCCTCTACACCTTCAATGGCTCAAGATGTCTCACATGGTACCACTTGCATTGTACTCCCAGACATAACATATGCAGCCTGGGTGAGAGTCATGTTCTCATGCTCCTTGTGACTCACTGCCTGCACTATAGCTTACTTGCTCAGAAATACCCCCAAATTCCCACTGCATACCTAACAACAGTTTTGCATTTCTCCAAGTACTTTTATGTCTGAATGTCATACACAGACCTGCTACTGTTTTTACCTGTTGTATCTCTCTTTCTCACTAGCTTTCTGTTATATTTATTTGATGTCTGTTGTTTTATTTCTCTTTGTTTATTTTACTGTTATATGCAGTGTCAGCCACAACTGTGTGTTTGGTGTAATAACGGTTGCCCTGCTGTCAGCTTACCCTGCCATCTCCTGCTGGGCCTCCAGCTGCCTCTAGGGCTGCCATTGTGTGGGGTGACTAAAGTATATAGATTCTCTGCATGAAACAATGTCATGGTATCCTTTTGGTAATGTTGAAGATGAAATGCTCAGAAACCAGTGGGATTGAAAAGACCTGCAGAAGCTGAATCCATAAATACCTCTTACTTGAGCCATATCTAACAATTGGGAAAGCAATGTAATTTGCTTTCAAGACTAAAAATGCTGCGGTACAGGCAAGTAAGTCAATAAGACTCAAAGAGCTGTGAATGCATAAAAGAATGCATGTGTGAAAGAAACAATTGCAAATTTTTACCAGTGTAAGTGAAACAATGCCTTCAAACCTGGGGGAGTCACTGATCTACATAGGGTGACATTCAGACCACAGCCATTAATACTGTGATGCAAGAAGTCACTTCTTTAAATCACTGTATTTAAAAGAATAACATTACAAAACCTGTGATTTTCTGTCCATGTGTTAAATATTTCCAGGATTTTTCTCTGAGGACTGGAGGGAAATCAAAGCTTCCAAAGCTTATACGTGCATACAGATGTACACAGCTTTAAAGCAAGGCTTCTTAGTTAAGTACAAAAGTCACTTGTTGGGGGGCAGATGTTATAGCACTCTCAGACCACTGGTTCTGAACATCTCGACATAGGCAACAGTTTACACTATCTCAGCCAAAGCCTGTCTGTTAAGGACTTAGCTCAGAGACTGACATCAGAATTCCAAATTTATTGAGGCTAGCTCAAGAAGCATCACAGCACAGAAATATTAGATATAGCTGTGACTTATTAAATATAGTTAGTTCAAATGGTTTACTATCAAAATGAAGAATGAAGGTTTGGTGAACACGGAAATGTTGAATGTCAGTTGACTGATTCCTGTATTCCTGAATTCTCCGAGTGTCTGTTGTAGTGGATGCCACTGTGCATTCACTGATATATGTTCAATGTTATGAATACCGATTGCAGTACAGAGTGGATAGGAAAATGTCTCCTTTTTCCTCACTGTAGTGCAATCTTGGAGTTGGAATATATAGTTTGCAGGGGGTGTGGGGGGTGCAGGAGGGCTTGTCCCAGCGCAAATAAATGAATTTTATCATTGTGAAGTATTGAATTGCATTTGTTCATACTGCTGGAAAGCAGACAGGTAAGTTGTGGCAGGTAAGTATACCCTGGCTGACAGTGAAAACTGACAAATCAATTTGGCAATGTCAGCTAATTAATATGTAGCACATTGAATATTTACATCACATCTTTGACCAGTTTACATTGTGATGTTCAATGTTTTGATAGCAAACCAATTCAAATACTATGGGAAGTACAAGCCCAATAAGAACCACAATTTGAGCAGTGAAGGCAACCAGACTATATTTCTCCAAGAAAAAAATAAAAATTAGGAATTAAATAGATTAAATAAATAAAGTTACACATAGTTATCATGGACCATAGACTAGGAGGAAGGATCAGGAAAGGTTGCTTTTCTGTTCTGAAGTAATATCCAAATTATCAGTTATAATTCAAATGAACAAAATATGAAGACAGTTGAAATGAAAATGAAGAACCAACACATACAGCTGGATGATGAAGAACTGATGTGTCCCAAATCAATGTGATCCACCTGTCTCTTCTGCCTTATTTAACACATTGCTTCCTACAATAGTATGGTCATTAGGAAAGCAGAGTTCCTGTGTATTCTGCAACAGTATATTTGGATTTACAGAAGACTTTCTTGTACTCCTGAAATGAATTTCCTTATCAGTGCTTTAAAGTTTAATTTCATAGGTTCATAGGTAGGTACTAGGCTATCTGCCTGGGGGCATTTATAATCCTAGCCAGTCTGTGTAAGTTTTCGTCGCCCCATTGATTAATTGACTGAGCCTCTGTCAAAAAGAGCCAATGGAGTGATCCCGGGGTGTATTTTCTGTTACTCATCCACTCGTCAAGGTTTTTCTTGAAGAGTGTTAGTGAGGGTCTCTGCCTAATGTAGTTAGGAATTTTGTTCCAAAGCATGGGGAGTCTCTGTGACAGGAATCTATCCCTCCAGCATGTTCTGTTTATTGTTGTGGCGAAGTTTAGCTCACTAGAGTGAGTGGCTCACAGTGACTTGGATTTCTTTAGGTGGAGCATGTCCATCAATTCTGAGTTGGACATGCCTTTGCAAGACAGGCAGAGATCACCTCTGAGTAAGCGATATGCCACTGAGTACAGCTGCAGTTTTTCCAGTCTGGCTGCATAGGACATATGTTTGAGGCCAGTAATCCTCTTGGTGAGGTACTTTTGTGGTCTTTCCAGCTGTTGGAAGTGTCTTGTGAGGTACATCCCAAATGGGGCATTGTACTCTATGATGGGTCTGATGAGTGACGAGTAGAGAGGCACTATAACCTCTTTATTCTAGATGCAAACAGTTTAATAATTAGATGGGCTACATAGAAGGATTTCCTAACTACTTTGGCAATATGATTGTCAAAGGAGAGATTACTATCTACCTGGGTCCCCAGATCTCTTATTATCTCTTCTGTATTAAGGGGGCTGCCACCTATGTGGTAATTCATGGGTGTTTTGTTTTTCCCAAATGGGATGACTATACATTTTTTGGCATTTAGCTTGAGGCCATGACTTTGACACCAGGTGTCCGTCTCAGTAAGGCCCTTTTGGAGAATGTCCATGTCAGCTGGAGAGTCAATTATGGCTCTCAGTTTGTAGTCATCGGCGAACTTCATTAGCCATAGTCCTCCTGTGTTTGCCTGTACTTCTGAGAAGTATATGCTGAACAGTAGGGGTCCCAGGACCGAGCCTTGTGGGACACCACTTGTGACTGGTTTAGAGTCGGACCATCTCATGGCATAGGGGTTTATGTTCAGGCTGGTGAGTCTTTCTATAATTCCCCGAGTAGGGAATGGTGCCAAAAGCCTTGGCAAGGTCAAGGTAGGCTGTGTGAGCTACCTTCCCCTCATCTATGTCCTTGGTGACTGTCTCAAAGAAGTCATCCAGGTTTAGTAGGCATGATCTGCCCTTAACAAAGCTGAACTGGGTTGGGTCAAGTGTTTGGAGGTTCCCAATGTCTTTGTTAATGAGTTCCATGATGATGTGCTCTATAGCCTTGCAGACCAGGCTAGTCAGGCTTATGGGGCAATAGTTACCAGGGTCAGTTGTGGCCCCTCTTTGTGGAGCAGAATAACCATTGCTGTGTGCCATTCTATGGGCACATAGCCTGTGGAGTGGCTGAGGTTGAACAGTGTGTTTAGGTGGGGGGTTAGTTTGTTCTGTAGTTCATGCAAGACGCAGCCTGGGACACCATCTGGCCCCATTGATGCTCTGCTTTTGGCCTTTGAAAGGGCTGTTTTCATCTGTGATTTCCAGGACACTACACTTTTCCGGTATTGTTGTGGGCCCTTTTGGGGGTGAGAAGGGGGTGAAGCTTGCACTGAATCTATCTGCCAGGATGTTTGCAATATCAGTGTTTTGTGCTATTTTGAACTAGGTCAGAGTATATCTGCAAGTTGCCACTTAGATTCTTGACATAGCTAAAGAAGGCTTTGTGGTTATCTTTTGAATCCTTGGCTATTTTTCTTTCAAAGTTAACCTTGGAGAATTTTATGAGGGACCTTAGTTTCTTACTGATACTGATCAGGAATGTCTTTCCTTCTTGGGATTTGCTTTTTTTCTGAACTAGTTTCCTCCTTCTATTGTATAGACTGTTTATGGCAGGGGTCCACCAGACTGGTTTCCTTCTCTTAGGGGAGTGGGTCTTGGTTTTGCTAGGGATGGCACGATCCATGCATCCTTGTAGGTGCTCATAGAGTGCATTTGTAAAGGATCCTGCATCTTGGACACTGTTATACTTTAGCGTGGGGGCTGTGAAACTTACCACCTCTGTCTTAAGTAATGTGAAGTTTGCTATAGAAAAGTTTTTCACTGTGGTTTCCTTGGTTGGAGGTGGTGGTGTGTTGTGGACATCCAGAGTGATTAGTTTATGGTTTGATCTAACCAGTGATGGGTTGACCTCTGGTGTGGAAAACCTGTCGCCCATGTTGGTGATGACCAGGTCCAATATGTTTTCACCTCTGGTAGGGGAGTTTACCAGCTGATCCAGGGCATTTGAGTTGATAAATTCCAGGAAGTGCTGGACCTGGGAGTTTGTACTTGAGTCGTTTTCCCAGTTAATGGTAGGGTAATTGAAATCACCCAATATCAGGGTGTTCGGTAGGAATTTCTTGTTTTCCAGTGTCTCCAGAAAGGCAGAGTGATGGTCCTGGGTCATGGAGGGTGATCTGTAGCAGGCCACAATTTGCATTGCAGATTTGCCTGATGTTAGTTGCACATGGATGATCTCGGAGGTATCATGCTGCGCCACTAACCTGGTGGTGTAGGTATCCTTGATGAATATGGATACACCCCCTCCTTTTGTTTTTCAGTCCATGTTCTGTGGCCGAAATGTGTGGTATGAGTTAGGTCTTTACAAAGACCTGGTACAAATGAGTACCTAAAATTAAGGCAGGAATGTCACCTATACTCTAACATGTTTTGCCAGGCATAGATAGTGAAATGGACAGCGTGGTATGTTCAGAGTTGAAGTAATTAAGGAGGGTTTGCAAAAAGTTCTGAAAATATATATTTGTTCGTGTTTATATTAATAATGTAAAAACAGAGTGAGTAAATATGTTGCGGTGATGTATGCAAGTGTTGTTAAAAATTTACATTAAATCATGGTAGGTAATGTGAAGATGCTCTATGATATAATACTTTTGGTAAAACTGTTATGACTAACTACATTTTCATAATAGCTGTAATTTAATAAAAGCAATGCAAACTACAGGTAAACACAAAGTGCCATCTTATACAAAACATTGAGGCACACAGTGTTACCACTAATAGTTGCCATCTAACGTGTATGGTTTTGTTGATTAATACTGTTTTGAAATATTGTGAAATTTATGCATAATTTGCATAGATTCTTCTTTTTTATGAAACAGCAGAATAATACCTTTTATTCATGACCCATTTCAAAGCTCTTGAACAGGTAAGGAATTCTCCCACTCGTATTTTGAAGCTTACACACTTAGGAGATATAAAATTTTGCTTGACCACAACACCAGTAATTTTTTGCAAATAAAATACCATTCATAGGAGAAACTGGAATAAAATTACTGAAGAAATCCACACATCAGTCATAGAAGGGAAACTTAATATCACAGCAGACCCCAGAAAATATGTATTGTTTCAGAGGAAATAGTTTCATAAGAAGGTACATGGACTAACACTAGAAAAAGTGGAATTAGAGAAATGGAAAACGCATAGATACACAAAACACTAAGAGGATATGCATTTCACCTTTTCATGTAACATAAATATGCTGCCCAGTAGGACAGATTATATCTCAAAGAAGGAATCTCAATATGAAGACACCTAGATATACTGATTTAAGACAGCAGGCTCTGTAACCATGCAATGAAAACTGAAAAGAGAGCTAGAAAAACAGGAGACAGCATTAAAAGCAGACATTGAATTCATAGCAATAACACAAACAAAACCAGACTTAATAAAGAGAGAAGATTTGAGAGACATAAAACCCCTACATTTATGGCTTTATGTCAGTATCAACAGATACAGAATTAATTCAAAGAGGATTAAATGTTTTTGGAATAATTATATTCTAAGATCCCAAGAAACATAGAAGCTATACAAGAATGGGATATATTACAAAGAAAGCACTGCAAGCAGGTGACAGGATTTTGTTGGACAGAAATATATTCAAAGTAGACAAAATAATCAAAACAAAAAAACAGGTAGAACACACTAAAGCTGCTCGGCCTAATGGCTATCAAACCGTACTTTGCAAATGGGTAAGGGAAAGTCTGGTTAAAATCCTAATACAGTTTTACAGAAGTATTTCTCAGGCTACTTCCCTCTATGAATTAAAGAAGAATATTGGCCCCAGCCAAGGGCAAGGAAAACACAACAGACGTGGCTAACTTTCAGCTCATTTGTGTGATAAACATAATACAAACACCTTGGCAAACATAGTTGTCAGTAAGTACTACCAAAAATTATAAGTGCAGAGAAAATAGGTTCTTATGTTAGGATGACAAATCTCAAGTAATCTGTGGCCCCTAACAAATGTTTTGGAAATCTATACATGTACAAAAGCTAGATTATTGCTCTTTAACTAAAGATATTTATTTATTTGCATTTGTTTACTGGGATGGTCCATCTGGGCAGAAGCCCATTTTGAGTAGAAGCCAGAGAGAAAACCTGCACAAAAATGCAGGTAGTACAAAAGAATACCAGGTTTTAAAATAAATGAAAGATCAAAAATTGCAAATGTAACAATACAATGAAAACTAGAAGTTTATTAAAGCAGTACTGAAGTTCAGTGGATTTAGGCTAGATTTTCTAAGCAAGATAGATGTTTTATATAATAATGTCAATTCTGATATATTAATCAGTGGGAAGAATCTACTGAGTGCAATGCTAAATGGGATAAAAAGTATAATAGCAAAAGAGTCACTGGTCCATAATGCAAGACAATGACATGCTAGCAGAACAAAGAAAGAAAAGCACTATCATTATATTCACTGACAATTGTATATTGTTGCATAACACAAGGATCAAATACTTCAATCAGCATTAGACTTATTTAAGGACTCAGGATTCTTATCTCATCTCTGTTGCAATAAGGCTAAAACAGTCATAATTGCACTTTGGGAAGTTGGAAGTGGGAAAATGAAGGAAAAAACTAGGACTGGTAGTAGGAAATAACTTATATGGCACAGTAGAGAGGAAATTAAAAACAAAATCCAATCTATGATAGCAGCATTAGCCAAATTCAACACCTTAATGGGGAAATAGCTCTAAAAGCAATGGCTTTGCCAAACATACTATACATGCTCAGAAGCATTCCCATTCCAAAGGGACATCCCTTAAAAAAGGAGATGAAGGATATTACTGAAAATTTAGAGCTAATAAACAAGAAAGCATACTGCCAAAGTAAAGACCTATACTCCATTGGAAATGCTGACAAATATAGTAAGTTCTAGGACCATGGTAGCTGAAATGGAAGATGTGTCTAATCAAAAAAATATTTATAGGAGGAATATAAGCAGAATGACATATGGGACAATGGCAAGATGACAGATATTGTATATCAGAGAGCTAGTGATATTTGGAGATACACCAGCTGGGATAGTACAGGTATGTATCTAAGCATAGGACATGAATGTATCAAAGAATAAACTAAAGAGGTCTATATTATAACAATGAAGTTTCAAACATTCGAACACCATATGGGTGACACCAAATGGTCAAATATTTAAAACCTCAGAAGTGTGAATGGAGAGCGCCATAGGGAATTCTTCCCTTTACTTAACTTAGTGCGATCTTGGAGATGGTATATTTAAGTAGTGGGGGTTGTGGGGGTGCAGGGGGGCTTGCCTCCTGCTCAGAGTGATCAGGTAGGTTTTTCTTTTATTTTTACATTTTTTATTTTGGTTTCGATGTTTTACAACTTCGCTCATATGGTGTTGCCCATATGGTGTTTGAAGTTGTAAAACTTTGTTCTTATAATATAGACCCAACTAAAGTACTCCAACTGAAGGCAATAAAATGTTCTAAGTGTGTGCATGCTATCTTAGCCCTATTATTTAATCAGTGGTAGACTTAGTTAAAAATAGGAAGTCATATATTCCCATAACATTAGGAATCTTTTAAATTACAGTGCCTGATTTACACCATGGAAAAATGGGACGTAGATTGTGAAGATTTAGTCATATGAGAAAAGTGAGAGCAATCATTACAGAAAGAGATTAACTGAAGATTGAAAAGTTAGGAAAGTGGTCCACTGTCCAAACAAGACTTGCAAGTTCTGTGAACAAGACTAGGGAATGTTTTGGAACAGGCAAAGAAGTAAAGAAGATTAAATACTATCAGGAAGTACCACATGAAAATATCCTGTAAGTTGGACCTGGCATCAGAAAATCTCTACAGGGAAGGCTGAGTAGGAGATTCTAACTGCTAGAAAGTGAACAGTCTGGGGCCAACTTTCATCTTGTGCTTTGGGTCTATAAAGGGGTAAACACTTAAGCTACTGAGAAAGCATGGCAGGGACCAGGTTTTCACTAAGAATAGTATACTCTCTTGGGAAGACCCTGTATATGCAATAAAAAGTAATTGACAAAATATATCAGATGATGAGTTTAATTAATGTTAGCAAACCCACCAAAGACAATAGTCAGGGAATTAAAAACAAGCACTAACAATAAATACAGCAGTCTGAATACAGACATTTAAGATCCTACATAGAATTCTAAACATTATGAATAACAATTGGCATATGAAATCTCAGGGAAAACATGGAAGAAAATGTTCACATTCTTGAACATCAGTCTGTAAAATGCACAGTCAAGATGGTATGCAAGACTGATAATACAATTGCACAGCATTAATTAAATTGTATTTAACTGTATTTGCATTATTGTTATTATATTAATCATAATGTTTGTAAGTACAATAAGTGAACACAAAGAAACTATGCAAGTACAGCAAGAGTGCAAGGCCAAAAGCCTAAAATTCAAAACCAAAAGCAATGGCCAACACTCAAACAAAGAATAATTCAAAACCAAAAACAGCAACAAAATCAGTGATTAAAATCATTATTCAAGTGCAGTAAGTAAACAATAATTCGTTTATTGTTGTGAGTTTTCATATGTTGTATGATGTCACTGTACTCTCTTGTTCATACTGATTTTTTATCCATAAAATAAAAAATGGAGTTATATTGAATTTGCTGATAATAAAAGAACATGGCACAGGGTAAGGTTCACAGTGAAGTACATAATGCTTAGAATGCATTGTAGTAACACACATGACATTGTAGTAAACAATTATCTACCACTGGAGAATCACTTCTAGGAAGAAAACACAGGGTGTGTGACTCACCTCAGTGACTGCCCTACAATAAAATTGTGTTTGTACATGCTATACATTGAGCAGACTTGTGTTAGAAGGAAACACTTGGATTAATCTGTGCATCTGTAAAGGTGAAGATGCAATGACGAAGATGATAGTAATGATGAAGACAAAGGTGAAGATACAATGGAGATAAGATAAGCATGCTGGCAATGAAGATGGAATGATGAAGATGAAAATGAGATGATGATGGTGATGTAATGAATATGAACAGGATTATGAAAATCAAAGTGAAGAAGGTGTGATGAGAAGATGGAAGTGATAATGATATTGAACTTGAAAGTGCTGGTAATGAAGATGATGATGATGATGAAGAAGATACTATGATGAACATTTGGTAAAGACAAAGATGAAAATACAGTGAAAATAAAGATGTGAGCGGTATACTAAATATATGATAAAGATGAAAATATAAATGTGCGTACACATTTATTGATTGCACCATTACAATTACATCTGTGTTATTATGCAATACGTAAATAGTAAGCACTGTAATAAATGGTGGTCTACTGAGGCATGATCATATTTAGGAAGAGAATTACAGGTATCTAAATCACTTCAATGACAGCCCTACAGACAAATATGCTTATGTAAAAATTGCACAAATTATTCCAAAAGTTTTCTTTTTCGGCTAAGTAACTCAGTATATAATGCACACATCATCCTCTTCATCACATCTGTGTGACATCTTTAATGCATTTTTACATTCATCACTTTTTCACTGTCATTTTCATTTTCATTGCACCTTCATCACATCTTCATCTTCATTATACTGTTCATCTTCTTTGCATGTTTATTCTCATTACATCTTTAATGCATCTTTATATTTATCATATCTTCATTTTATTATCGTGTTCATCTTCATTGTATCTTCATTTCCAATTCATGTTCACCTGCATGCTATTTTCATTTTTATTTATATCACATTTCCATCATCATCATCATCTTCATTGTCAACTTTGTCATCTTTAGCATCTGCATCAAGTCTTTATCTCCATTACATTTTCATCAAGATTTTCATTGTTATCATCTCAGGTTTATCTTTAACACCGTCTTTTTCATGCCTTCATCACCATCACATCTTCTTTATTGTCATCCTTATTGTCAACATCTTTAGCTTATCTTCATCATTATCGTCTTCATCGTCATCATCATCATCTACAACATCATATTTTTAATCATCATTGCCATTGTCTTTACACCTTTACTATCAACATCTTCATTCTCTTTATCTTTGTCATCTTTTTCACCTTTGCCTCACCTTGAGCTTCAATATCATTATCACTGATATCTGAATTGCATCTTAAGCATCATCTTCTTCATCTTTATGTTCATTTTCAGCTTGTCGTCGACATTTATATTTTCATTACCTTAATCATATATTTACCATCTTTATTGTCCATATACATTGCATCCCAATCTTCACAGATTCACAGATTATTCCAAATGTTTGTATTACAGCAATAATCAGCTAAATGTATGACACAAACAAACGCACACAAATACACACAAACTCACTTTACAGTAAGCCTATAACTTAGATGATTTTCATACACCTAGTTATCATCCTAAAAGTGATCATTTATATATTGCAGTTCTATATGTGTGTTATTACACTGCATGCCGAACACTGTTCACTGTTTAACAGAAATCTTATCCTGTTACATTTTGTTTTTGTACTATTTACATAAACTGCATTGAGCTCTTTTACTGATTTATTGTTATAGTGAATGATTATCTGATTATGCTCCATTCTGTTTTAATTTGTATGTCAAAATCTGCTGCAGACTATAGTAAATGCAATTACAACTATTTTTCCAGAATTACATCATCAGAAGGTGGGAACAGATTATACATAATCTGAAAATAATCACACAACTGTGTTGGATATAGTAAGTGCAAAAACATATTTATTAAACTTAATAAATATAGTTCCATTAAAGAAACTAAAATTAAAACTACACACATTTAGAATAAGAAAGGCCATATTACATGATAATAGCATAACAACAGCTAAAAGAAACATCAAAATACATATTTGCACATGATCTTTAAATGATCCTTAAAATACAAACTAGCATCTAAAAAAGCTGCTAAAAAGAAAATATAAGGACTCTGGTAAAATCATTAGTTGCCATTGTACATAATTCAAAACAAGCATGTTGCCTGTCTAGTTAGAGCAATTAAAAATGTGAAATTGCATGTGTTGGATAGTATTAAGTCAGTGAATGAAGACACTAGTGTGTTGGAAGCTTATTGTTAAATTATTGAACATTACCAAATGACAAGGGTATACTTGTTACATACAATGACGCCTGGTAACCTCACTGAGTTTTAATATTACTCCACAGACTTTCAGTCCATTTGATTTACAGATCAGCCAGACTTAGCAGTAGTTGACATATGGGTGCTTTCTTCTGAATCTCATTTTATATAATCTCCTTTCCAGATGAGGAAAGAAGGAACAGAATCATTCTGACGTGGGTTTGAAACAATCTGGCAACTGGATTCACAAGGTAGTCAGAATCAATGAATATGTGGCAACCCTAGAAACAAAATATCCCGAATGACAGCACAAACAGAGAAAAAAACAGACATTCAAGGTGACAAGTCACATACATAAAGGGAAAATTAAATAACATTGCAGACACATTTCAAACTTTTTAAACAGATTCAAAATGAACTTTCTAGATAAAAGTTTGTCATTGACAAAGTTATGTTGTGATAAAAAAAGATTATTAATTTGACTGTGACATGCTGTACAACTAGAAATCCCAAACTCATGAATCTATACTGAGTAAACTTTCACATATGAAGTATGCCAAGTGAAATTATACCGTCTTTATTGGCAGGTACCATAGGATTTATTTTATTTTTATTTTATTTATTTTACATTTGTTGACCGGGCTAGTCCAACTGGATCATTGTCCATTTTCAGTGGAGGCCCGGGGAGAAAAGCTCCACAGATTAAAGCATGGTTATAGAAATACATATAAAATAATCACATATGATATAGGCAAAGAGCCAAATACAAGGATATTAGTTCAGGTCAGGTAATGCAAATCTAACAAAAAACAAATAATACCAACTATGTCATACTAATTATGTAATTAAAACAAAAAAAATAAAAATTTTAATTTTTTTTTTTTTTTTTTTTTTTTACAACAATGGTAACAATAGAATCATAAAGTTATTTGTGATTAGAGAGAAAGATTGGAGTGTTAAATAAATACAAATATAGTTGAAAGATGAAAGTAGGTTAGTCTGGATTGGTACAAGAGCAGAGCCAGAAATTGTTCAGATGTGAAAGAAGTTGTTTCTTAAAGAAAGGAAAAGTGGCTAGAGAGGAGATATGTAAGGGAAGGTTATTCCATATTTTGCCAACTGAGTTGGAGAAAAGGCAGTTCCCTGCAGAGTTTGAAATTCTGGTAATGTTAACTGTTAGCTTTTGGGAGGAGCGTAGTTGTTTTAAATTATTATAGGGAGTCAAGAGGTTGCTAAGAGCTGGTGTTTTTGAGGGTTGATATAAAATTTTATGTGCAATTAAGAGTTGTTGATAGATAATCTTGTTAGGAAGTTCCAGCCAGTGTAGTTGTTTTAAGTTTAGGCAGTGGTGAGTTCTATATTGAGATGCAGTGGCAAATCGAGCTATGTTGTGGTAAGATGTAGACAGTTTCCTAAGGTTACCTTTAGAGAGATTAGTGTAGATAGAGGAAGCATACAGAAGGGTAGAGATAAGATGTGATTGTGCTAAGGTAGTCCGTGCCTCAGGTGTAAGGAAGGGTTTGATTCTGTATAGTGAACCAATCTTTTTATTAACTGCTTTTACTGTGTTATTAATGTGATGATCAAAGCTAAGATTATTATCAATAGTAACACCAAGCAGTTTTGTAGTGAAGTCGGGAAATGTGGGAGTTATCACTTGCAGTGATAGTAAAATTTAGTTGAGTAGATTTGTGTGTAGGTGAAAAAAGTAATAGTTTTGTTTTCTTGGGGTTGAGGAGAAGACATCTTTTTGAGAACCATTGTTCAACAGTTGAAAAGGTTGCTTGTGTAAGGGATTGGAGTTCTGTTTGAGAGGAAGCTGTACAAATTATGGTGGAATCATCTGCATATTGTATGCAGGTAGTGTTTTGGATAGATGATTGGAGATCATTAATAAAGATGGAGAATAAAAGTGGGCCTAGTATAGATCCCTGTGGTACTCCTAAAGAGATAGGTAGTAGAGTAGATAGAGAATTTTTCCAGAGTACTGCTTGATGTCGGTCTTCAAGATATGATGAGAGCCAGGTTAAAGAAGAGTAATCCAAGGCAAGGGATTTAAGTATGTGAAGAAGAAGTGTATGGTTTACCATATCAAAGGCTTTTGACAGGTCTAGGAAAAGAGAAGAGGTTAGTTTGTTGTTATTACGGTTACAGTTGATAGTGTTGGTGAAAGAAAGTAGTGCAGTGGTAGTACTATGTGAAGGCCTAAATCCGTGTTGAGTGTCAGCTAGTAGGTTGTTAAGGAGGAGATGGTTAAGTAGTTGTTTGTGTATACATTTTTCCATAATTTTTGCCAGATAGGGCGAAAGTTAGAAAGGTCAGTAGATTTACCTCCTTTGTGTAAGGGTATGATGTATGATATTTTCCAGATTGCTGGGAAAGTACTTTCTTTTATGGATCTGTTTATTAGGATAGAGACAGGATAGGCAATAGCTTTAGCTGCTACTTTCAGGAATTCAGCAGGAAGCTTGTCTGCTGAGGGGGTAGTGGGTTTAAGTTTGTGTAATAGAGATTGTATATAAGAGGTGGGTATAGGTTGTAGTTGAAGGAGAGGAAGAGAGTCATTGAAGCTACTTAAGAGCAGTTGAGAAGTATCAGGAGATAGGTGGTTAGCTAGACTTTGTATGGAAGTAGTAAAGAAAGTATTGAAATTATTGGCTATTAAAGTGGGATCTTCGGGGTCTGAGTCCTGTGGATTGGGTGTAACTAATTTGCCTGGGGTAATTAGATTGTTAATAGTAGACCAGAATTTCTTTGGTTCTTTTTTGGTGGATCGCTGCAGTTCGAAGTAAAAATTATTTTTATCTGTTAGGATGGCTTTTTTGGTACTGTTTCTGAGCTCTCTAAAGATTTGATGATCTGTTGGGTTTCTAGAGGAACGCCATTTTTTCCAAGATTTATTTCTGAGAATAATTTTATGCTTAGTATTAGAGGTTAGCCAGGGAGCTGTCTTAGTTTTTGTTCTAATAGTGCGACTTGGGGCATGTTGTTTTAGGATTGCAAGGAATGCTGAATTGAAGTATTCAACAGCCTTGTTGAGTGTGAGGTGTTTTAGAGGGGTCCAGTTGTATTGTGAAAGTTCTGTTTGAAACTGTTCAGGTATAAATTGTTTTTTGGAGTATAGTGTTCTGTGAGTGGTAGGAAAGTTTGGGTTAGTTTTAGCTCTAGTGACGTAGGTGAGGGAGTGATCACTAATGTCATCTGGAAGGATGCCAGTTTGGTAGTTTTGCAGGGGGGAGTTAGTAAGGATCCAGTCCAAGGTAGTTTCTTTTTTGCTTTTTTTATTGATTCTAGTAGGACTATTAATGAGTTGTTTAAAACCATAAAGGTTTATATGGGAAGTAGGATTAATATTGCTACATGATTTCCAATCAATGTTAAAGTCCCCAAGAAATAGTGTTTCTTGAGGAAGTTTATTAGAGATTTGTTCTAGAATGTGTTCTAGGGTAGGGATGTTATTTCCTGGGGGGATATATGCACAAATGATGTTTATTGCTTTACTATTGTTGATTTGGATTTTGGAGCAAATTAATTCAGCATTATTGTTTTGGGAGAGGGTAAGGTCAAGAAGAGTAAGCTTTAGGGTAGTTCTATATATAATTGCTACTCCCCCACCTTTCCTGGTGGAGCGATCAAGTCTTACAATGTTATAACCAGGTGGGGTAATCTCAATGTCTTTAATTGAAGGCTTTAGCCAGGTTTCTGATAAGCATAAGATATCAAAGTTGTGTATTTCTAGTAGGGCATGGAGTTGACTAATTTTGTTACAGATGCTACGTATATTGAGATGGGCTATGGATAGTAGGTTAGTGGGTTTGGAGGAAGAGGGAGAGAAGGGTTTGGTATGATTTCGATGTGTTGTGGTTTTATTTTCTTGTGGGCCTGGATTGGGGTGTATGTCGCCATCTTGTAGTAGACGAAGTAATATAGCATATTTTTCTAGTTTAAGTTTTTGGAAAGTTCAATTATTTTCTTTGTTTTTGATTTTAGTAGTTTATAGTGTAGTAGCCTGTGGTATTTGGCAAGAAGGTATGTGGATTGTGAGGAGGAATGTAAGAAGGAAGAGGATTGGGATGTTACAAGTGTACAAGTGTGTTTTGAAGGAAGTGAAGGATCTTTAATGCATTTTACATAGTATAATTCAAAACTGTGTTATTTTGAATGCAAGTTATCTCACTGTTGTCATTAAACAATATTTCATCTGGAAATCAAATTTTCTTGTCTGTCTTCTGAAATTTCCATATGTTTTGCTCATAGACTGTTCTCCTCACATTGTCTGGTGTGTATATCGTCTCAGTAATAGATGGAATTTTGTTCATAAACTCATATTCGTACATCAGGCTATCTGGTGTTGTACCTGCTATATGATGCATTCCACTCATGTACCCTCCTATGTGCTCAACAAATGTTGTCTACAGGCTACCTCTTTTATGTTTAGCTTTCCTCATAACCTTCCCTGTGTTAGCTGTGACCCATAGCCTTAACAGAGTCATGCTTCTGTGACTGATTCCTAGAGTGCCACATAACTTTTTTAATCTGAATGTTCTTCAGCAGTTGGCCATTACTAAATTTGATAGTAGCCAGGATGTTAAACACTGAACATATTGTATTACTCAAGAACCTTAGTTTTGGTTGATGTAGATCGTACAGACTGTACAGGGGGAAACTGGAGTCCTCATTTATTATTAGTAGTAAACAATCTCAGTGTTTCATTGTTATTGGTCCAATAAAGTATATTATTTTCTTCATTAGAGTATTTGGCATCATTTTTTTCTATTTCATTTTAATATTTTAATAAAGAAAATGACATATATAAGCCATCAGACATTAGTTCAAGAAAGAAAGAAAGAAAGAAAGAAAGAAAAAAAGCTGGTGCCCACTTCTGCAAATTTTGCACCGTTAGTATAACACAAACATTTCTTAACATAAAAAATATATAAAGTAGCAATGCAATAATTATGCACAATGTCCCTTGGTGTTCCTTCTTCCTTGGTGTTCAAAATCCTAGTCATCTATACTTGCTTATAAGATATCAAAATCATCACTCTTCTTTAAGTCTCGGGCACTACATTTGCTTATGCAGCCGACACATACCTTTCAACATGCAGACATTGACAATGGGAGCAAAGACCCTTAAAATCTAGGGCCATCCTAATTAGTATAAAAATTCAATACCAAATACCGAGTACCTCTTCCCATAATGGGAATGGGGAATGTGAGATAATACTAAGAAACACATGTAAAAAACAGAGAGTGACAAAAATTATGGAAATATAACCACAATATTAAAGACACAGTATAAAACCTGTAGACTTTAATGAACTGTATCATAAAATTCTATCACATAAGATCATTTAGTTTTGCTTTAGAAAAAAGGGAGTTGTAAGATGTGTGTCCTCTTTCTTTAACTGATAATTGGTACTAATATGTTGGCCATGTATTACAATTTTCTGTATACTAGACAGCTTCAAAAATCACATGCGATGAGGGGGATTAAGAAAATTGCATGATTGTGAAAATAAAGACATACTTCCAAGAATAAGAGACATCCTAAATTAGGCATGAAGATAAGAATGTTACTCCCAAAAAGAGACATTTGAGAGGTTTGACCCTATAGCGAGTCTCTTATTAAATGTTCTATAGACACAGACATCAACATCTAATTGCCATCTTTCTACAGATGTATCTGAGTCTGCACTCTGATAGCTTCTGTCCTACTTAAAGTAAGAACCCTACCCCACCACTTACCAGGAAATGTAACACTCCTAGCCATCATGTTACTTGAGCAAACACTTCTTCATACATTTCCATAAGCTACTTTACTGATCATTTGTACCTTAGCTCTAACTTCCTTATTGCTTCATCCATCGTTATACTGCCAGTTTTCTCCACTGCCACTCTTTGTCCCTGAACTCATGACTAATTTTCTTACACTCTCACAACTGTGTTGCATGCCAAGCAGAAATATGTCTAGTACTTTCCTTTGTTAAGTTTTTTTTTCTCGTCTACACCCCATGTCTTTTCTCCAAGTCCAAAAAGTCCAGTTATATTCCAGCTGATCCTTATATACAATGACTACTCTTCTGACAGGTCTGTCCAGACTTCAGCTATGGACTTGCATTCTCTACATATATATGTTTATTATATGATTCTGGCTGCCCATGCCTCCAGCATCTATATTCAATGATCCATTCTTTCCCCTACAGTCTTCTAGAAATGTTCTAACATCCATGGAGTAATACGGAACCTACAATTTTCAAACCATTACAAATATGCCAACTATCTTCTCAGATTTTATCCACTCTGCAAATTTCATCTTCCTTTCCGCAGATGTCTCTTAACCTAGCAAAGCTCAATTCCTTGCTCCACACCTAACACCTCACATTTCTTATTTATCTATCATTCTCAGTCTGCAAAGTTTTGTCTTTAATGCAATAATTCAACCTGTCAGTTACTCCCAATTTTCAAGCCAGTCCATTATTATTCTATTCCTGTTGCCGTGTGCCACGATGTGCCAGCCAGGTCCCTGCTTTTCGTTAGTATTTCTGATGCACCAAAGAAGAAATGAACAAGCTGCTCCTATTTTCCTTGCCTGCTAAGTTACCTGTATACACTAGACTTTAACCTTCCTAATTATTTAATGCTCCCTAAACATCTTGTGCGTTTCACAATTTAGCATCCTCCAGGTTCTGCCTTTACTTTGCATATGAAACTTTCTCTTTCAACTGTTTCGGATGCCTCTATGTGTATCAACTTTTATGTTTCAAAGCAACTGTGATCTCCCTACCCTCATGTATGCCATTCTCAAGTTCCTGTTTATCTATACCCATACATTTGAAAGTCCGGCATTTTCCAAGCACCCCACACTTTATCTGCTCTCATTTTTTCTTCCCCAAGATGACCTTCCCTTCCCCTACACAAACATTTATGACAAACCTTCTGCATTTCTTCCATCAGTTTATCTTGAGGATGCCCTCATACATGGTGCAGTATATAGAAAAAAATAAACACTGCAGCATTATCCTAACAATTGTGATAATATCCCTAATGGAATTTATCGTTTTTGACTACTTATCTAACATAGCTGCAATCCTTTTACTTAGATTTAACCAATCCTTTGCTTCCATCACCCTTAACAGCACATATACTTCTATCTCCAAATACTTATATTTGCCATTAGAAATTGGCAGTCCAAAATCCCTACCAACAGATTGTGGCAGTACAGTGATTTCTCTTTTCTGAACTGCCATTTCAAAAACACTGAATAAGAATAGCATTTCAAGTAGCAAAATACAATAATCAACATAACGATTCATAATAATTCTCTTGCTTGCACTGTGCTGTCAGTACTTTTATTGCCTAGGTCAGCTTTCCCATAACTTGCAAAATGAGCACAGGGTATAACAGACAGCACTGACTTGTCCCTGTCTGGAGAATGATCCTGATGGAGTTCTACAATTATCTAGCCTGTGTGCAGTAGATATTTTTATTGAGTAACACAGGCTATGGCAGCTTTTAAAAAAAATGGCTTTGAGCAACTAGTTTCTAAGGCAGCCTTTTGCAATAAAAACTGACAAGTAGCAACTTTTTTTGGATATCAGTCAGTGCAATCCCTTACATGCCTGACATTCTTTTTTCTGCCAATGCCACAGTATTTAACAGAAACCACCAGTGTTCTTATCAAAATATGGTGTGGCACATTATTTAGCACTCCTCCATACAAACTGAGAAAACCACAGCAAACACCTCTGAAACTATAATTCATAGGGAAATTGGACAAAAAGTTGCCATTTCATTTGAGTCCTCATTCTGCTCTGACTTTATTGCTATAACTACCTTTGTAAAATACTCAAGGAAACAACCTTTCTGCATAATTTTGTTAATACATCAGCCACCTCTCTTTCCCTGTTTGCAACCAAACTCCATTGAAGAAATCAACAGGGAAATCAGCAGGCTCTCTGGCTTCCCCTTCCCTGTATGATGTAAAGCTGAGAGAATCTTCTCTGCTCCGACTACTTTTATTTTTCATTCCTTCATTTTCTTATCCAATCGGACTGGACCATCCCTCATTTAAAAATCTCTCTCTCTCTGTATATATATATATATATATATATATATATATATATATATATATATATATATATATATATATATATATATATATATATATATATATATATATACATATATATATATATATCCCATACAATGGGGCTCGTTCAAGTACTGTTTTTCATAAAAGGCTTAAGAAGCACCTCTAACCTTCCTGCTCTTAATAAAACTGCTTCTTTCCTCATTTCACAGTATCCTCAACATCCTTTCTTACACTGGACATTTAAACTCCAGACCAGCAATGTCCACCATACAGAGGCCTTCCTTCTAAGCTCTTTAACTTCCTGTGATTCCTTCAGCCACCTGATATTTTCCATCACATTAAGGAGCTGCTGTTCAACCGCTTTTTCATTTCCTCCTTTTCCTTTGACATCCAATCCAACAGCTTTTCTCTTTCATGAAATGAATCCTCCATCATTTTGTTCCTGTGAACATATTCCCTGATCATTATAACTTCCTATACCACTTGTATGCCATCCCTCTGTGTACTTCCCACTCTTGCTCTCAGTGACATTGTCAGTAATTGCCTGTCACACTATCTTTTTCAACCACATTATCTGCTTCAACACGCACCACTTACCAGGATTCCACATCAGTCTGCTTTTGTTCTCTCTCTGTCTCTCCTTCCTAGTGCCACACTATAACCACCATGGTGTGGCCTAAGAAGTTCTATTGTAAAATATCCAAGCCACATTATCCCTCCTCAGTATCCATAGTTACTGGTGATCTCTTGAGTATGCTTGCTTGTCTCTTTTCATGCCTGAAAAACATATATTGCAGTCACCCGATTCATCCACCCATTTTAGCCCCCCAGATGTCCTTTAGGTTAATCACTTCCATTCCTCTCCCTTTAATGTAACCTAGCTACTCTGGATTGCATAGCAAAGTTAAAATCCTCTCATGCTAGTGCTCCACTGGTTTTCCATTAAACTTCAGATGAGATGCTAAACTCAGGGGGCATCTGCTTATGTTGGTGGTAGCTCAGGTGGATATAAAAAATCCCATAATCCCATAACACCTTTTGAAAAGAGCTGGGGAAGCTCTGCGATACCCTGGCCAAATTTCCCCTAGTATATAAACACCACCTCAGGTCTTCTCCAAAAAGAGGCCACAAACCTAGTGGGACTAACACAGTCAACTAAGGATAAATAAATAAATAAGTAAAATAAAATAAAATAAAAAAAGTTTTAACTGTAGAAATTCTCTCAACACTTTCTACTAGTCAGCATTTGGATCAAAGCAGATTTTAAAAACAATTCCCTTGACCTCTGAATCGCAACTCTCAACCAATCATTTTGCCTTTCCCAGCCCTAACTTTTCTGTCACACTCTAATTCATCTGTACTCAGAACTCCAACTCCAGGGGGTGTGGCCAAGGATGAACACAGGATAGCAGCAGATTTCTTCAGCTCCACCAATTTCATTACATTGACAGGAATTAATTACTTAAAAAATTAATTCTTGAAGTAATTTTCTTTCTAAATATGTTTGTTTTATATAGTTCTTGAACTATATCTAAAAAAGAAAGGAAATCTTAATAATATTCCTGTCAGAAATTACTTTGGAAATTTTCCTGTCAGTTTATCAGTCTGAAATGAGTTCCAGTAAGACAAATTCTCAAGACTCCAGCATCAAGAAAGAACTTCAGTCTCTGATAATTATAGTCCAGCAACTTACTGCTAAGATGGATAAAATGGATACTAAAATAGACACTTTCATAGAAAAAACTACAAAACAAATAGACTTGTTACATATGGACCTGCAACAACAGAAGATCCAGATGACAGGCATAGAAGAAGCTGTGAATGAAATTAAAAATAAAATACAAGAACAGGAAATCAACATTGAGTTTCTGCTGAAACAAAATACACATTTACAAACAAAGCTGGATGACCTGGAAAATAGATCTAGGCACAATAACATTAGGATTTTTGGACTGCCAGAAAATATTGAAGGTAACAATATTACTTCTTTTTTAACAACATGGCTCCCTAAAACTTTAGATTTACCAGAAGCATTCTCTTTTGGTATCGAAAGAGCACATAGATCTATAGCTAATACTAACTAACAAAAACTATCCTAGATCAGTTATAGTTAGATTTCTATCATCTTTTGATAAAGAGATGGTTCTTAAATCTGCTTGGGCTAAAGCTCCTGTTAAGTTTAATGAGACAACTGTGCGTTTTGACAATGACTATTCTTCCATGGTAATTGCTAAAAGAAAAGTTTTTCTGCCACTAATAAGGGAGCTTAAAAAAGCACAGTTTAAAACATACCTTCTGTTTCCTGCCAAGCTTAAAATCTTCCTTCCTGATGGTCCTAAGGTCTTCGATGATTTAGACTCTGCTTTACTGTTTGTCAAAGAAAAAAAGGATTTTGGATAAAATAGAAGAAATGGAATGGGCTAGTTCTTCATTAAAGAGATTGGCAACTGAAGCTTCCTGGAAGACTTCAGAGAAGAAGAAGAGACTAAAAAACAAATGATTTGTTATATGTTTTTTCTCTCTCTCATCATTTTAGTTCATTATTAATCTTTTTGAATATAGTTCCTGCATTTCCAGAAAGCCACAAATATTTTGGAAAAGATTTAATCAAAGTTATTCTCTATGTGCAAAGAAATGTTTTGTTTCATAACCAGTCAAAATGCCTGAGGATTTAATGGCAGGCTGTGACTCGATTTGTTTTTCTTTCTGAAAAAAAGTAAGGTTAGTAATTTGATACATTTTTTTATCTTTACCTTTTTTTTTCCCTTCTTCTTTTATTATTTTCTTTGTTTAAACAATGACATTCTATTTAGATTATGTAGTGGGTAAAGGGTGGGGAGGGCAGGGAGAGAACAGTAATGAAAATATCATTAATAGAATAATAACATATTTATTTCTTGTAAAAGTTTATAAGTTCTTCAAATGCTATTTCTAATTATACTTTCTTGATTATACTGCTTATGCTTGTTTGTAAATAATCTGTCATGCTTTAACTAATAATAATCAGAACTAAATAAGAGTAAATAATATGTTTTATTTTTAACTCTATTAATATAAACAGTAAGTAACATTCCATTGTATATACTTCTTACAGCTTTCTCTTACATTTTTTATTTCTGCCTCACTCCCTTTTATTTTCTACTCTCTTTTCTTTTCTTTATTAATATATAGAAATGCTTTAGACTGTGTGGGCACAGTGAATAATAGGATTTGTATGAAAATTGAGTTGGGAGAAGAATGCTGAGTTTTATTGCTTGTTGGTAATTTTGAGTTTAATTTCACTTGCATAGAGGCTGTGATGATCTGTGGAATACATTGTGGAGGTTCTGTCATGTTTAGATGCATTTACACTGCTAAATGAATGTTTGTCACTAGTTTTTAATAAGTTTCCCGCCAAAATGTTAAGAGAGACAATCTGGGATGTGGGCTGTCTTATGCACAATGTCCTTGAGTTACCTCAGAATCTTCAAATCACAGAATTCTCACAGAGAAACTGAAAGCAGTTAGTATAAACATTGACAAGGTTATCACACTGACACACCACAGATTCAGGAAAAATACTCTGTTCATAAAATATGTCAGTTATAATGAGTTTAAATGATGTAGTTTCTTGTAGTAAGTAAATGTCTTATTTTAGAAGGCATAAAAATGAAACATTTATTTAAATGTTTTTGAAAATCTACTTAACAGCAGCATAATAATCTGTGTTAAAAATTTGTGTTCCAAACATATACTTTACTATAACTCATTTAATTCATCTGATTGACAAACATAAATAATCTTATAACTCTATTCTGGAAGAAATGTCATGTGATATATTTTAAAGCAGTAGGTTAGCATGATTGTAAAATCTGGTTACCAATATGTGTTTGCTGTGCATTATTTTGTATAAAGCAGACAGATTTATTCTAGGGACAGCAAGTAGGATAGTGCTCTACTAACACACAACTCAGTGAGATCAGATATATATATGTGTGTGTGTGTGTGTGTGTGTGTGTGTGTGTGTGTGTGTGTGTGTGTGTGTGTGTGTGTGTGTGTGTGTGTGTGTGAGTGTGATGGCTTTTTTTCTGAGAATCTGCATAACTATCCAATATGATTTATAATAATTTCTATGAATACAATATTTTACTCTATTGACAAAATGAATGTTTGCCACAAGTTTTAATAAGTTTCCCGCCAAAATGTTAAGGGAGACAATCTGGGATGTGGGCTGTCTCATGCATAGTGTCCATGAGTTTCCTCAGAAGCTTCACTCACAGAATTTTCACAGAGAAACTGAAAGCAGTTAGTATAAACATTGACAAGGTTATCACACTGACACACCACAGATTCAGGAAAAATACTCTATTCATAAAATATGTCAGTTATGATGAGTTTGGATGATGTAGTTTCTTGTAGCAAGTAAATATCTTATTTTAGAAGGCATAGAAAATGAAACATTTATTTAAATGTTTTTGAAAATCTACTTAACAGTAGCATAATAATCTGTGTTAAAAACTTGTGTCCCAAACATATACTTTACTATAACTCATTTAATTCATCTGATTGGCAAGCATAAATAATCTTATAACTCTATTCTGGAAGAAATGTCATGTGATATATTTTAAAGCAGTAGGTTAGCATGATTGTAAAATCTGGTTACTAATATGTGTTTGCTGAGCATTATTTTGTATAAAGCAGACAGATTTATTCTAGGGACAGCAAGTAGGATAGTGCTCTACTAACACACAACTCAGTGAGATCAGATATATATATATATGTGTGTGTGTGTGTGTGTGTGTGTGTGTGTGTGTGTGTGTGTGTGTGTGTGTGTGTGTGTGTGTGTGTGTGTGTGTGTGTGTGTATCTATGTATATATGTGTATGTGTATATGTATGTGTGTGTGTGTGTGTGTGTGTGTGTGTGTGTGTGTGTGTGTGTGTGTGTATATGTGTGTGTGTATATGTATGTGTGTGTGTCTGTGTTTATGTGTGTGATGACTTTTTTTTTTTTTTTTTAGGTAATAACGCAGGTGTTTCTGAGAATCTGCATAACTATGCAATATGATTTATAATAATTTTTATGAATACAATATTTTACTCTATTGACAATAATGAGTTTAAGTAAATGCTCATATACAAACAATTCAAGATTTTTTTGGAAGCTGTTGCTAGAATTCACATGACAGAAAATAGATGCATCTTAATGCATGTAATGTCTGAATCATATTAGCCAAAGTTTTTGATTTTAATGAATGTTAGAACATAATTTTCTCTCCTCTTGATTTCTAACATTAAGATTATTTGAATGCTATTAGAATTCAAGTGTTATATATTACATAGATCTATATAATAGTATGAACAGTTTTAAAAAAAAAAAAAAAAAAAAAAAAAAAGTTTATTTTAGTTTATATGATGCTGTTTTACCAAATGTGTAGTTTTGTCTTGATAGATAATTGAATTGAAAACTGTTAACCTCAGTTAAATATAACTAGTATTAAATTGATAAGGTGGTAGTTGAGGTACTGCTGCTTAGGGTAGGGGGTTAACTTGAGTAGTAAATACTGCTCTAAGTTGGAGTTTTCCAGGCGGGATGCAAGGTTTAATCCTTACATTATTTTCACTTGTTCATTGTTATATGTATATAGTTTTGACATCCACAATATATTTTGTACACTCATTGTCACTACAAACAAAATTGAATCCTATACAAAATCCCATAAGAGATTTAATAAATACAGCTATATTTAAAGGTACACCTAAAAGAGGAGATGTAACATTATTTATCTTGTTATTTGTTATTTCGATAATAAGATTCTTGAGTTTTAAAAATGCCAAATGACATCTTTAAAAGGAATTTCTTTAAACATTAATGGATTGAATAATCCGTGTAAAAGGGCAAGCCTAATAAGATACATTAATCTACACAAGGCCAATCTAGTCTTCCTGCAAGAAACCCATCTCTTGAAAAAAGATATTGATAAACTAGCCACTAATAAGTATGCAGTATTGGTTAGTTCAGAGCACACTCAGAAAAAAGAGGAGTGGCTATTTTATGGAATAAAAGTATGCCCATTCCTAAAACCATTAAGTCTTATCAGGATGACAAAGGAATGTTTTGTATGGTTACAATACAAATTAATGGGAAGACTTACACTTTAATTAATGTATACTGGATACCTGGAATTGGTATTAATACAGTGAAACATCATATTGATAAGATCATATCATTCTCTATAGGGGATATTATTTTAGCTGGTGATTTTAATTGTATACTACATGAAAGTGATACTACCACTATAAAGAAATGAAGAATTACATCTAATGCAAAACATTTAAATGATTTTGCTAATTCTTATCATTTGAATGATATTAATAATCAGATAGAGTCAAAATCATTACCATACACCTTTTTTTCTAACAGATACAAAACTTATTCAAAATAGATAGGGTCTTTATTTCTAACCAGATGGTAACAGATTTAATTAATTCCAAAATCATTTCATGTCCTATATCTGATCATAACTCAATTGTTTTTGAATTCATGATAAAAATACTCATAATGTTCAGATCAAAAGGATACCAGCATACTTAACTCAGCTAAAAGACTATAAAGAATATATACTTTCAGAAGTACAACATTTTCTAGACATAAATAATACTCCTGAAGTCTCCATTGTCTATGTTTGGGATGCCTTAAAATCATATCTATATGGACAAAGTATCAGATGGTATAATAACAAAAGGAAATCTTGGGATAAGGAATTGTTAGATATTCAAAGTAAACTAGACTCTTATAAACATAATAATAAAGAAAATATTATGGACAAGAAAGTTATTGAAGAAATAAACAAACTAAATGAGAAATACAAAGAAATTTTAACTCATAAAGTTAAAATAACTTTAGAGAAATACAAGTTTTTGTCTTATTCAATAAGCCCCAAATACTTACAAAGACTTAAAAATAAAACAAAAAGATTGAATAAACAAAACCATATCAAAGAAATCTTTTCTCTAAGGAAAAAGAAGAATGTTTCTAATTTACCAGAAATACTGGATGAATTTAGAAATCACTTTCACAAGATTAACCATAACAACATTAACATGGAACCTAAAGATAAAATAAAGGAGTTTATAACCACAAACATGAATAAAAAGCTTAATAAACAACAGATTAAACTATTGGACAAGAGTATTTCATATACAGAAGTTATTACACAAATAAATAAGTTTAAATCAAACAAAGCACCGGGTAATGATGGTATTATACCAGAGATATATAAAATCCTTTCTAAAACTACATATTCATTAATACATAAGGTTTTTATTCTGGCCCAAACTGAGTTAATAACCCCCCCCATCTTGGCAATATACATTTATTTCACCAATTTTAAAACCTAATAAAGATCCAACTAGATGTTCTTCATATCGACCCATCTCATTACTTAATGTTGATTATAAAATGTTTATGAGCATTTTTGCTGATAGATTGAAGACAATTATCCCCGGCATTATAGACATAGATCAGACGGGCTTCATTGTAAATAGAAATACTTTTGATAATATAAGAAGAACTTTAACATTAATTGATTTTGCAAATAGGAAAAAGAAAGATTTAACACTTATTAGTCTTGATATAGGTTCAGCATTTGATTCAGTAAGTTGGGACTATCTGTTTACCTTACTGAAGTGCACAAATTTCTCTGATGCATTTGTAAATTTAATTGAGCATTTATACAAAGGAACGCTGGCTTATATTAAGGTAGGAACATATGTTTCACAAAAAATACCCATTCTTAAAGGTACAAAGCAAGAATGTCCACTTTCTCCACTATTATTCACTTTAGTAATGGAGCCTTGGGCTAATTTGATTAGAAACAGTACTGACATAGAGGGTTTTGAAATAGAAGAAAATACAACATCAAAATTCAACTTTTGCAGATGATGTTCTAATTACATCAGCAGGATCTAATTCTTCTATGCAGTCTTTATTTGATAAAATGATGAATTTTAAAAGTATTTCTGGTTTAATATTCAATGAAGAAAAACTAAAATACTACCTATATATACACGAAAAAATACTCTCATTAGTGATTTTACTAAATATGTACCCAACTCAGGTCAGATAACTTATTTAGGTATAATACTATCTAAAGATATTAAATCTATTATATATAATAACTATAATACCTGTTTTCTTAATATACAAAATCTTTTTAATACCTGGAATAATATGTTTTTACTATGGAGGAGAGACTTACAATTATTAAAATGATAATATTCCCCAAGATTTTATACTTAATACAATCAATAATACTTTCACCTACAAAAATAACTATCAAGAAACTGAATACACTAATGTTAAATTTCTTATGGGCACCTAATAGACCTAGGATTGCATTAAAGAAACATACTAATAGCTGGTCTCAAGGGGTATTTCTTTTCCAGACTTTAATTTATATATTATCTCTTCTATTATAAAAGTTATTACTTTATTAATAGATCGGTCATATGTCGCAAAATGGAAAGATTATTGGGAGCTAATTAGTATGCACTTCATGAAAATCTCCTTAACACATAAAAATATGATTATAAATAACTCCATGTTGTGGTTGCTAAAGGAATTTTGTACTTCACCTATTACACCTAAACATATGGTCTGTTACCCATTAAATATTATTATTAGTTATCGTAACTTTATATTCATGCACCCTAAGTATAGGGAATGGAATTTTATTGTATTCCTATAATTTATACTCAGGGTATGCTTATGTCATCTACTTCTGAAGGAGCTCATTTAGCTATAGATAATAATCTAAAGTACTGGTATCAGCTGATATCTGATAATAAAGTTAAAAATCTAGATTTCTTAAAACAAGAATTTGATCTAAGAGAAACTTGCTGGTTAGAGGTTCAGATCTTTAGACAACATCTCATTGATAGAATAGATCTAATGTCTATAACAGTTAAAGAATCTATTCCAAAACTGATTGATTACTTGATAATAAATTTACAGCATAAAGTTTCTGATAAAGGTAAACTTTCATATATACATAAAATTATCAGACAAGAAACTTTTTACAATGTAGATTCATACTGGAATTATTTCACCTCTATTAATGGGGACCCACCAACTCAACAAGATAAACAATATATATTGGAATCTGCTTACAGAACTACATCTTCCATTGTCTGGAGACTTTATACATGGAAATTTTACATAGATCTTTTATACACCTTTGATGATGAATAAAATTAATAATAAAGATAATCTATGTAAGAGATGTAATGTAGAAATTAATGCTGACTGGGCTCATATGTTTTATGACTGTATGAAGTTGAAAGAATACTGGAAGTCAATTAATGAATTTTGCAGGCTCTTTTTACAGATAATTTCATTATTTCTAAGTCTCTTATATTATTCAACACACCTGTACCTCAATGTGTTAAAAGATTAAGCTTCCCTTGTTATGGTCTATCCTAGCAGTGGCTAGGAAAATAATAACTAGAAATTGGATTTCAGATACACCTCCTTCGTTCAATGAATTTAAAAATGTTATGAATATAATGTGTCATATGGAAATAAGCACAATTAGAATGAGAACAACTAGAAAAACATCACATTTTATTGTATGGGATAATTTACAAAATTTGTTAAAAAAATTCTAATTTCAATAGCACAGTATTTTAGTTTAATTAATTGATCTGATTGTAGTGGATGTCTTTGTAAATACTTTAGTTGTTTTGTTGAATATTATAATAATACCTATTTTTAATTATTTGTATAAAATTGTTATGATATTTCTCTTATATGTTAAAACAATAAATTTGTTTAAAAAAAAAGAACTCCAACTCCACTCTTACCTTAACCCCTCCCAAGCATAGGCATAATTCAACCTCCTAAAGTTCTTTTTTTTCAACTTATCCTTTCATCTTCTCTTTAATTTTAACTGTAACAAGAGTACTATCTCCAAATTTTCACTTTGTAGTTTTGCTAAGACTGTTTCCATCCTAATAGATAATGTAGTGCTCCCATATTCTATGTTGCAATCATTATTCCACACATTTGCCATCCACTGCTGTCCTGGAGTTAGGCTACCAGAGATCTTTGGTGCAATTTGAAAGTCCACTAATACTCTCCCATTGACAATGCAGACCATGGAACACCAACAACCATCCCTGCAAGAATGCTCACTCATACAAACATCCCCTTGGATAATCCTACAAACTTCATATCCATACTTACATACAGGAATTCCCAGCTAAACATGGCTCTTCATTACCTCCATAAATTAAAAAGAATCACCCACACAACTTAACCTCCCTGTCCAGCATGCACTCAGAAAAATGTTAGCACTACCCTCTACTATACCTGAGTTTTCTAAAGCAAGCTTCTTTGATTTACTCCTTTCTAATTCTGCTACTTAACACTACTGTCTTTGCCTTTTCCTGCTTCAGAGTAATTTAAGCCCTATACCAGCTTTTCAACCTATTTATGCTCCATCATTTATCATGCTAGTAATTTTACCACAATGCATACCTCTTTAGAGACAGCATTCATGCACGCTCCCCACTAGTGTCACCCTTCCACAGCTATACCTCAAATGCACCACTGTTATCTCTTGGACTTACCCTCCTCTCTTGATTGTAATAGTGCCAAACTTGTTTTTACACCACCACCCCACACACGCACAAAGAAAAATGTTCTCTGAACCCCATAAATTCCCCTGCCACAACTATCTCCATTCAGATTGTACATTTTATACATAAAATCAAAATAGTACCTAGCAGTTATATACATTTACTCCACCTATAATTCCCCCTCTATTTGAATGCATCTCCTCTACCAGTCTAGTTACTTAAACAAACACAGTATTCTCATCTTCACACTGGTATTCCACAGACTTTTTACAGTGAAGGTAAGTATGTATCGCCTCTTTCTTGAAATACATAAACACCTATATATCCCCCCTGCCTCTTTATAGATGCATTCTCTGCATTACACTGCTTTGTCAAACAAACCACCTTAAACTCCTCCTTGTATATTATCTGCTCTTATCTTACAATATGTTTATGAAGAAAGGGCACCTTGTCATTGCACCACATCTGTCTCAGTGAGCATATGCATAGATGCTGGCATCATAAGGAGCGCAAACTCCGACTAACTCTTCTTGGAAAGCTGATGTTCTCCCCTTTCAAAAGCAAAACTACATGCTGGTTAATGGAGGAATCATCTCACTCTTTAACAAGCAGCAACATGCAAGGCTGAGCCTGCTATGCTTGACAAGACGATATGCACCCATTTTAAAAAAAAGGCACTCATCACTCATCTATGCAATCTCCAAATGTATACATAAAGTTTTAAAAATAGAGGTACAGTATATAATATTTCAAAAAACCTCAACAGTGGTTCAAAGCAGTAATCAGAAAAGCATTTAGTACTCACATGCAGATGGCAAATCAACACTGTTATTGTAGTCAAAATATCATGAATGAAAAAGTGAAATAGACAGGTATCCTCCCCAGAACAATGTTTAAAGAACAGCATGCCCAAAACTTAAAACTCACAAAGATTAAAGATTTCATACAGCCATATAAACACGCTAGTATTCCTGAATTCATAACAACAACCAGGTATATGATTCATAACAACAACCAGGTATATAATTCATAACAACAACCAGGTATATGATTCATAACAATAACCAGGCATATGATTCATAACAATAACCAGGTATATGATTCATAACAATAACCAGGTATATGTACAACTTCTTTTCTCACTCTTTTTCTTGATCATACATTCCACAGCAGAACTACCGTGTCCTCTTCACAACTATGCAGTTAGATCATCTTCCAACCTTCTGTAGCACTAGAATATAGCTTTGGGATGAGCAGTCTTCTAAAACAGCAGCAGCAGCTCACAAAATACAAACAATGAAAACACGGTTAAACTCCCTTGGCTCAAGATCCAGCAGTCAAACAACAGAAGGCAAACAGTAAAATAAAGACCACTGCTCAATGTTCGTAGCTTTCATAGTAGACTCAAGCAAAGCAAAGCTTTAGAGACACATGCATTGAAAAAGCACTTGTGTCTCAAAGACTTTACTTTGATTGAGTCTACTATTAAAGCTATGAACATTGAGCAGTGGTCCTTATTTTACTGTTCACAAAATACAAATGTACAGTTGCTTTGCCAATATCCTTACAAGTTGCACCTCAGGCCAAAGAGCAGAGAACTTTTTCACTCAAGGGCTTCCACATCCTGGCCAAAGCTCCTGCTTCCCACATTGTGCTTTTTTTTAGTCAAAGTTCATCTAATGAATAGTCCAGCCTGATAAACACCTGCAGTCCCAAACTGGGTGATATTGTGGTGGCTGCTCAATGCCAGGTGTCTTAACAATAACCTATGTGACATTGAGGCACTTCAGCATTTAGGATGCATGCATATATACATTATTACTGAGACATGTTTCAGATTCCTAGAGATCACCTTTTTTATGTCTGGGATTTATGCCTACCACTTCTTCAGACCCAACAATAATGAGGGTGGAGTGTCAATGTACAGCAGAGAAAGAAGCTGTTCAAACTGATGCCAAGAGCCCCCTCCCCAGTGAATTTTTTGTACTACATCTTACAGTAGGGAAATATCATTTCCAACTCATAAGCTGCAACTGCTCACCCTCCACAGTCAAAGATGATCATGATAAATTGCTGGCATTCACAGAGGATCTCCATATAAGCTCCAGCTCTTTAGTCCTTTGTGACTTCAACTGTCCTTCCATGGATTGGATTGGATGCGCTTTCAATGGTGGGTTTGTTTGCTTAGTCTTCCTTGTTGCACTGTGTAAGAAATGCTCTGAATAAGCTTGTCCTCAAACTGATCACGGGTGTAAACATTCTTGACTCAGTACTCATAAAGTTGCTTCCCTCCCATGACCAGTTCTTCATTAGTAAAGACTTCATAATCTGATTACCTTTAACTTTTACACTTTAACTTTTCACTCCATGAGTTACAAACAGCACCCTCCTTAAAGACTCCTATAAGGTTCCTTAATAAATAGTGTTAAACATGCATTTGCTGATCTACTCCTCAAACTATGTAACCTAAGCCTTGCTGCTTGTTGCTCACTATTGGTGCACTGCTGGAGTAAGGGCCCCTCCATTAAGGAGGACCCATCATAGACCCATCAGTCTTATGAGTCTTATCTGTAAAGGCATGGAGTGCATCATTACCAACATCATAAACTACAACATCAAAACTCCAATTAAGCTGTACGTGATACAGTTCAGTTTTGTAAAGGGATTACTCCATCCATGCTGCCTATTGTGATATGGCCATAAACATAACTCCATTGGTGGCAATATGGATAGCCAACCTTAAGAACAGAAACCTCATTGTCTAAGTGGGTCATCAGAGGGCACGTTCAGCTTCTAGGTGATCTCTGCAGTGCTCCCTTCTGTTTGGAATCTGTTTTTCAGACCTCCAAACTGATAATAGTGATAAGAAAGTTTGCTGATGAAAGCAAGCTGGGTGAGGTTGTTAAATCTTATTAAGACACATTTATGCTGCAATATGAACTAGCTAACAAAAGCCAATTTCTTGTGCATAGAAAAAGTGTTCAAACTAAATGCCCAAATTCACCATCCTCCCCTTTGGGAAACAGAAACATTATGCATCATACTACATTAAATGCACTGATTTTTCATAAAATTCATTGAGATCCAAGCTCATGAGTTGATATCTTCCTCTCCTTTCACCATCAAGTGGTGGCTATAGTATTTCACAACTAATTTCCAAGAGCATTTCTTTTAAACTAAGGAAAATGTGTTCCATTTGAATTCTAGCCTACTCAGATCTATTATTGGATATATTCCCCCCTTTAGAAATTGTCTGGCTAGACATAATAAATAAAGACAAGAGGTCCCTTACAAGAAGGTTTTCTGGTCTCAATAACCTTAACTTCCAGAAGACACTGGAGTCATTACCCTTGTACTCAGTGTTGTCCATACTCATGAGGAGAGACTTGTGCTTAGCTTACTGCACCTTAGACATCCAGTTATTCTTAACCTCCTATTCTATGACAAGTCAAATTGTGTTACCAGCACCAGAAACAGAGATACAAACCTTTATCAAGAAGTAAATAAAATTAGGTGAAAAAATAGTTTCAACACCTGGTGTCTGTCCTTGCTCTGTGTCATCCTTCAAAATATAGCTTGGGCAGTTGGGTGGGCATCCTTAAATTGGCAACAGGACTCAGACTCCTTGAAAAAGGTGGTAACATCTGAAGGTGAATGTTGGCAAAGTGTGCATGGTCTTTGATCTGACTTACCTCATATATGCTATGATCCTGTGAGAAACAACAAAGTGAAACACAGGTTACAGGGGAGCCATGCACTAGTAGAACCCATACACCTACCCATTCCTACTCATAGTCATTTACTAGAACCATGATTCCTTCACTACATTTCAGATTTCTATTTATTTATTAATTTATTTTCCATTTGTTTACCAGAATAACTGGGCAAAACGTTATCCATTTTCATTGGGGTCCAAGGAGAAAAGCTCCAATACAAAAAAATTAGTAACATGAAATACAGGTGATTAGCACATTTGAAAAGGAATACATAGATAGATAGATAGATAGATAGATAGATAGATAGATAGATAGATAGATAGATCGATAGACAGATAGATAGATAGATAGATAGATAGATAGATAGATAGATAGATAGATAGAAAGACAGACAGATAGATAGATAGATAGATAGATAGATAGATAGATAGATAGATAGATAGATAGATAGATAGATAGATAGATAGATAAATTATGAGGTCACAATAAAGAAGTAAAGTACAAATGCAGATTATGCTTATTGCAAGGATAATGGTTAAATGCTTAAGATCTAGAAAATATAAAAGAAACAGTTTCCACTTAGGACTACAGCATACAAATCTCTCTTTACATGATGAAATACTTAATTTATAAATAGGAGGTGCATGAGTTATATAAGTAGTATGACATAAAACTGATAGTCAAGAATGCCGAGGTGGGGAGTAGAAAAAGTTCAGAACTGAGAGGCTAGAGAAAGATGTGTTGAATACATAGAAATGTATTTTTGCATTAGAATTATTAGGTAAAGATAGCAGGAAGCTGAGGAAGTTCAACAAGGAAGATAGGATCTATATGTATGCAATGAAGCAATAAAACAGAGAGAGAGAATGTGGTTGTTGTTGCACAGACAGATGTAGAAGAAGAGCAGGTAAAGTTGTGTGGGAGGGAGAAAAATGAAATTAGTTGGCATTTTAAGGATGTGCCATCATTTATAGTTAATGGTAAAGACATAGGTAAGAAGAGATTGTACCATTGGAGACTGTTGTTGGTAACAGTCAGAGGTCTAAACCTTTCCTCACCCATCTGGTCATTGTACCACCACTGTGTGAATTATTAAGCACCAGGCCTTCCAGCATTCTGTTTTCCCTGCCTCCTTTGGAAATTACACCAGTCACAGTGGCACTTGGAATAAAATAATCAGTCTTCTCAAGATTCTCTAATTATCTCCTTCTTCCCTGTTTCTTTTCATTAAGAGGTAACGAGTCTCAAAACTTGCTTTGGCTGTTTGCCAACAGAACCTCCACTGGTTTCTTACTTACTGATTTTCATCTGTTACTAGTGTTGGAAAGCTTAATTGCTTTTTATACCAGTGCATGTTGAGATTCCGTGCCTTTCCAGCAATGTAACATTATTAGCTCTCTTGTCTGGACATTGGATCTCCATGATGAACTTTTCTTTTGGGTCATTAGTTTTTCAGCATTCATTTTACCTTGACCTCCTTATTATAACAGTCAGTTGCATCTTCTAATGTTTTACACTGAAAGCTTTTACCTTGATATGATATTCTACCCGAGCCACACAGCACCATTGCAATACTGCTCTTTCATTTTAATATTTCACATCAGAGAGAATATTTAGACCTGTGCTGTTTTCTGTTTGATGTAAGATGAATTATTTGCCCTGCAAGCCAGAACCCATTTTGAATAGCTGGTTGTCTTACAAACTAGTCCTTGGTCTTGAGAATGTGCTGGTTAGACTTCCTTGCTGCCATATCAGTTTTAACAAATTCTATTAGTCCAGTCTAGTAGGGGATTTAAGGATGAAAACCCTTAGCCACACTTGCAATCCATTCCCCATTAAAGGCAATGATATTACCCTCCTCCTAGTTTCCTTCAACCTGCTCCAGTATTATACAACTGACTCTCCTGGTCCTATTTTTGAGGTCTTGTATCTACTCCCTGAGACTTTGGTAGTGTCTTTCAACACAGAATCTGTAATTCATCCATAGATGCCCTAATTTCCATAGCCTTTATTAGACAATTGATGGCCATCACAAGCACCTTCACACACTCAATTTCTAAAGGCACTGTCCATGTTTCTGACCACATAGCCATCATATCTGTAGGTCGAGTTTCCAATGTAGAAAGAATGTGGTCAATTTCCCCTCCATCGTCAAAATATTCACATAGAAATATTGGAAAAAAGAAACAAAGTGGCAGTATTAGGCTACCAATCAAGAGGGCCATATGATAGCTAGCTGTATACACCTTTAAGCAGACATGCTTAAAAGTTCTTGTCACCCTTTACAAACACTTAATAGTGCTCCCCTCCCAAACTGGCCATATATAATAACCCTGGTGTAGGTTTGCGACTACCCATCCAATCATTAAGATAGGCTTAAAGGTAGCAGACGTAGTGTGTTGTTTGATCTGTACTGGCGGCTTTTTTCCATGTTCTGGAAATGTGTTTAGTTAAACCCTATCTGTCCAGTGAGTCTTGTTTATTTGCTGCTGTAGATTTAGGTCACAAGTGGGGGCGTTTGCACAGTGCTAGTTTTGGGAAGAAATAAGACGTGAATTACAATTGGGCCTTTCATGACTTGTAAAGTCAGATACAGGTCACACTGGGGCATCTGCTGGGTACTCAGTATAAGAAGGGTCATGCTAAGTCATCGGGATAGTTGAGAGATTTATTGCTTTTAATTTTCATGGATAGGAATCATTGGGTTCTTCGCAGCTGAACAATATGCTTAGATTTCAACAAACTAAATATGGTATTGTGTTCATTTCTGTATATGACAAGGGAAGAATACAGTACTAGAATGACTGTCAGATCTTGAAGATATTCACTTGGATATCAGCTGAGCAAGATCGAACGATTTACTGACTATGGTGGAAACATACACAGTGTCAGCATATTTTATGCTAAACACTGCACTTTTGAGATTATTTTTAATACATCAAGAATGCTGTTATTTAAGCCCGTGCTGCAGCTTAGTATCAGAGGATGAGCAGATAGCAGTGCACATCTTGCAGTCATTGGCATACTTGGCTATAGAGACTTCTGGAATGTTAACTTCAATGCCTGCAAACTAAATGCCAAATAGGAGAGGTCCCAGCATTGATCCCTATAATACCCCACTTGTTACAATTTTACATTCATAGAGTTCACCAACATACACACATTTGGATCTTTTGGAAAACCAGTTTGTAATCCATAGGAAAATGTAGAGATTTAATTTATTTTACTATTTTTTAAATACAAATTGCATTAGAGGTAGTGTCAAAAGCCTTGCCATATTAAAGTAATCAGCATGCATGGAGTAACCAGTGTCCTTAGTCATTTTAATTTGTTTCTAAGAAGCTAATTAGGTTCAGAAGACAGGATATGCCCTTCATGAAACCAAACTAATTAAGATCTAGATCAGCTAAGTCACCTATCTCTGCTTAAAATAATTTTTTATGGTGTGCTCCATTACATTCAGTATTAGCTGGTGCGGCAGATTAGCCTACAATTACCTGGATCTGTAGAGTGGCCACTCTTATATAGGGGAGTCATTGTATCTGTTCTCCAGGCATCAAGTACAAATGTGTGGACACGCTGCATTGGAACAGTTTAAGTAGAGACCTAGATTCCAACAACTTGGCACTGATGGGAATAGAATCTGATATTTCATCTGGTCCAATGGAAATATTATTTTAGCCTTTTATAGTTATTTGAAGACTTGCTTCAAGGTGGTGTCCTGTGAAACTATGGTTTTAGGGATAATAGGGGCAACAGTGTGGCTAGGTAAGGTAAAGTTGCATGACATTTGTCTGCTACTATACTGACTAAATTCTTGGGATTGGAATATGTGGTACTAAGGATGAGCGCAGTGCATTGTTGGACTTTTTTCCTTATTTTCCATAAACAGCGGAAGAAAGATGTGTAGTTTCCTTTGGTACTTGATACTCTAACTTATATTTTCTAATAGTGCCAAGTTCCCTCCTGGCATGTTGCAGTGTAGCTTTGTGGTAAGCGATGGGGATTTCTAACAATCTTCCATTATTGTCTTTCTTTCGTTATGTAGTTTATTAATGCAGGAGTTCAGGTAAAGAGGCTTATTCCAGAATTTGCCATTATAGTTAGAGTTGATAGGTTCTGAATTTTCTTAATTTCATTCTTTATAAAAGTCAGAAATTAATGCAGAAGCCCTGTTAGTTGGTTCCATTTTCTGTAGGAGTTTTAGGAATTTTGTATAGGTTTAATAAAATCAGAAGTAGGTTTTCCTTGAAGAAGGGCCTAAAGTTGGTTCCATTTCATTGTCAGGTGGCAACAGTAGGATTTACACCATTGCACTGATATTTACAAAGACTAGACCCAGGATTCATGAAGCTCGGCACAAGGACGGCGTTAGCCTTGCACCGACCGTGCGGCGTAGAGATGGCGCAGCACCACCACATGCATATTAATGAAGGCACGCTGCCATAACGGCCACGTGCATAGGAAACGTGTACAAGTGCAGGGGGCGTGTCCAAGCACTGCACGGTGGTGTGATTATTTCGACTGCATACACGCAACCTAAAATACTGACTAGTATAGCCTACCTCCAATAGTAATCACTCCTGTCAGTGTCCGTGGATACTGAAATGTATGCAAAGCATACAAGAGAACTTGCGAACACCACAATAAGAAGTAAACACAAAGGCACGTAGCTGAATATTGAGTCCCCATCCCTCGAACAAAGATATTAAAAATCCAGTGCCCATATAGTGTCACTAGTTATACCAAGTGGAAGCGAAACACTTCGTGTTAGTGCACCACCAATTGCCAAGCCTAGCCCAATGGTATGGGTTACCACCTGTCCCACATTGTGAGGGACAGTCCCCCTCTAGGCAGGTGTGTCCATACCAAATTCATAATACATGTGAAATGTCCTGTGATAGTAGGACATAATTATGTCCCATATGTTATGAAATAGTCCCATACAGTACATATGTCCATATATAAAATACCTATATGTTACAAGAAACAGAATAAGCAAGTAAATAAAACAGAATAAGCAACTACACTGGTACAACAATAAAAGCTTATATGTAGGCATGAAACTAAAGTACTATCCTTTGTAATGACTGTGAGTATGTGTTGGCCTGTAAACTCAGATGTGTGCCACGAAAATGTCCCATCCAGGTCAAATGAAAAGGTGACAACCCTACCAATGGTCAGAGCATTCACACAATATCTGCCCATTCATGGTCCAAGACATCCATACCAGGACGGCCCATAGATGAACGGGTATTACCCGGGTCTACCTACCATGTCATGAAAGATAAGTATTTGTGAGTACCTATGTGCATGACATACAGCATGTGGTTGATCTGAAATGTTTGTGTAGACCTCACAACGATATTGGTCCCAGAGATATGTAGTGTACACAATGTGTTCTGTTGACTGTGCCATGGGCCATCAACTAGAGAAGGGATGAATGTTGATTGTGGAATATGGGTGCGGGGGGTGATGGGTAATGTAATATATCGCCAATGGGAGACTGGGTTGGATGCACAATAGGTGAAATGGAGGTCTGCGAGGGAGCAGTGTGTGAATCAGGAAGATAACCAAAGAACAAGTATACACATCCGCAATACAATCCTACAAACATGTGAACATTAAAATGTGCAATACATATGTACAGAAACATTACCGGCACATATCCACATAATGGTCTGGCCTAAACTGAGCCATCTAACCCCAACACACCTGGATACATAATTGAATACCCATCATCCCCTTCACAGGACACCACCCCCCCTTCCTGAACGTCCACCAAAACTAGCCATATTCGGGCTGCTAGATAGGTGTAGCCATATCTGCACATAGTGACCCCTACCCATATCTAGTAGGCAGTCTCACCCTAGGCATTCTCAGGACTGCAAACTATGTATCCCTTGCATGTATAACCCTACCTTACAGCCGTAAAGCAAAGATGGTCATCGTTACCCACAATTTTTGGATATCCCTCATGGGATATGTATCTGTTGTCAACATTAGACTTGGTGTCACAACACGATGTCCAGTCCTGTATACATCTGGACACAAGCTGTATGAGCAGTAGCTATTCACAAGACTGCTCAGCCTCCAGCCGGTCCTGCAGAACTTACGATCCGGGATTAAACACCTGACCGTGATGCACATGTATTATCGAGAATATATGTCTTACACATTCGCATAGTGGCAGTCGGATATAGGGGGCTTAAGATGCTGTAAAGCAGATGTAAGTAGGGATATCACCTGCACCACCTTGTGAGGGATAGTCCCTTTTTTGTTAGTTGTGTCCAGACCAAATATAATGCAATGGCAAATGTCCTGTGATAGTAGGAAATATGTCCCATATATCATGTAACAGTTGCATAAAACAGTTATTTATGTAAAATACTCAAAGTTACAAGAAACAGGTGAAGCAAACAAACTGCTACAAGAATAAGCATTCATTTAGGGAAATAAGTAAAGTTCTAACCTTTATGCTGACCGTGGGTATGTGTCGGCCTGTAAAGTTTGATGTGTGTCGAGAAAATGCTCCACTTTGGCCATATGAAAAGGTGGCCACCCAAGACATAAGCGGGTATGCAAGTGTGTATGCGTGACGGTAGGTGGTGATGATTCAACAGTATGGGAAATGTAAATGAGCACGTAGGTGTATATGCATGTGTATGTCTAGACCGATATATACACACACACACACATATATATATATATATATATATATATATATATATATATATATATATATATATGTCGATATGAAGAATGAACATGGTCACAATATAGGAAATCCCGTAATAGTTAGTGCTGTTATATATGAGGATGGTCATCGGTGAGCACACCTCTGCATCCCCAACCACAGGTAGAACGCTAAAAGTGGAACGAATGATCTTCCCTTGCAAAGTCTGACTTTCAACTAGGTACAGGGCAGTCCTGGTCCCCAGTCAGACAAGCCTAAACCCGGAAGACCATATGAACACCCTGACAATCAAACACACATATGTGCCAGGACTGTAGGCTGTAGAGGTCTGAATATCCTCAGAGTAAGTCAACATGCAGCACTATTCCAGAGCAGTAGGGAATAGGGAATGAAGCATGTGTAGTAGTGGGTTTTCCCAACAGGTAAATGGATGCCTGCTGTGTAAGTGAAGTGATGAGGCATGTGTTCGGGTAACTGTGCACCATGGGTATACATATAAATTAGGCAGAACACCAATAGTGTAGTGGTTAGAGCATCAGCCTAATGAAAAGGCATTCACAGTTCAAGGTCGACAATAGCACATATCATTTTCCTTGTGGAATTAATGTTGCTCTGCTGTAAAGCCGACATTTAAACATGTAAAGATGAATGTGTGTATTGCATGGGACTATTAACCAGATCCTTTCAATCAAAGTGGTATTGTCATAATGTATAAGGCACAAATAAGCATAAATAAGTGACAGTAAACATATGTAATGCACAGTAAGCATAGGCGAGTGTGCCTGCGCGGGTGTAAGCAGCTTCCTGCATAGGAAATGTATGTTTGTATGTACAGATGTACTATATATATATATATATATATATATATATATATATATATATACATACACACACACACACACACACACACACACACACACACACACACACACACATATATGTGTGTATAAATATATATCCACATACATGAGAAATATATATAAATATATATATATATATATATATATATATATATATATATATATATAAATAATGGACGTTGTAACAGTAAAGCATACACAAGGGATGTGAAGGGAATCAAGAGCAATGTTGGTATTGTAAAGTGCTTTCAGCGTATGTCATAAAAAGCTGCCCAGGAGTGAGCACAGCACCACTACTCACACCACAGGCAGGATATTACCACTGGGAGTAACATTGTTGTAATGCTAGGTCTACTTTACACACAGGCGTAATGTAGTCAAATGCTGGGACCTCCAAAAATTGGAAAGCACAAATGGCCATATTCCATAACACCATGAAAGGCGCATATGTGCAAATATACATGGTGGGAGACCCTGTGAATACACAAGGCGGGACAGAATGTGTGTAGGGCCCCAAAAGCTCTGGAGAGGGAATTGTGTAAAGGTCTGTCATGTCTGCGATAACAAGTGGATAATGGATGTCACGCCTGTAAATTTAACATGGGTGGAGTGGAGGAACTATGGGTATGTAATTATGGATCCAGGCGTGCCAGGGTTGGATGGGCTGATTCTAATGGACTGCCCTGTGGAGGTCAGCTAGGTTGTAATAGGTATATATGCATACTCACATGCAGACAACAATATATGTTGACGTACAAATTCTGTAACACATACATTCCATTTGTTGACATAAATAATAGGAAGTGCTCATACAAACATTGACAGTACATGAAATAATAGGCTGTGCAGAAGAGGGACAGACCGAATCACACTATCATATTCCAATTACTATCGGTAATCCCTACATGAACATATAGCGTCACCTGTCCACTGTATAACGTGCTACATACCGATTACAAGATGACTAGAGTGTGTCAGTGTTATAATGAATAAGGCACTAGTATGCTGGTGAAGCTTATAAACATCAGTATGCATGTGTAAGTGTGTATGAGCAGGGACCGTATTGACATACTGATATATATATATATATATATATATATATATATATATATATATATATATATATATATATACACACACACATATATATATATATATATATATATATATATATATATATATATATATATATATGACAGCAAGATATGAATATACATGTATGAATACATATGCAGATATGTCTGTATATATTAATGTAAATATATATATATATATATATATATATATATATATATATATATATATATATATGTTACAGTGATATATACATATATATACCTAGGTTATGTTACAGCAGTTAAGGATGACATGTTTAGACCGGGCATATGTTGGTGGGAGGTCCACTCAACAAAGTCTACTTACCACCCCCCCACCCCCACCAGCTAGGCTGGTGAGACATAGAGACACGCAATAAAGGTAAATACACCACTGGTTTCCAGACCACCGGCAGGAAACTACCAGTGGGAGTGATCTACAAGGTCTACACTTTAAACATGGACAGCGACGTCCCTTGCGGGACACCAAAAATTTGGTACTTCCAGTCAATGGGGCAACACAATTACGACCAGGATGTAGCTGTACATGGAACAGTAGGTTGTTCAAGCCTGATAACACATGGATTGACACAATGTATGACATGTGTCCCGACACGGGGAGAGTGGCCAGTGTTTATGGGTGTGTTCATATCCCACCTGCATCCACCTGCGTCCACAGTAAGGATGAGTACTGTAGAGTAGTGGCAGGTGGGGGAACTATGGGTATGCAGTTATGGATCCAGGCATGCCAGGGTTGGATGTGCCGGTTCTAATGGACCACCCCGTGGAGGTCAGCTAGGTCGTAATAGGTATATATGCATAGTCACATGCAGACAACAATATATGTTGAAGTACAAATTCTGTAACACATGCATTCCATTTGCTGACATAAATAATAGGAATGTGCCCATACAAACATCGACCGTACATGGAATAATAGGCTGTGCAGAAGAGGGATGGGTCGAACCACACTATCACATTCCAATTACCATCGGTAATCCCTACATGAACATATAGCGACATCTGTCCACTGTATAACGTGCAGCATACCAATTACAAGATAACTGGAGTGTGTCTGCGTTATAATGGATAAGGCACTAGTATGCTGGTGAAGCTTATAAACACCATTACGCATGTCGAAGTGCGTATGAGCGGGGAATGTTTTGACACACTGATGTACATATATATAATCATATATATATGTAATCATATACATATATATATATATATATATAATATACATACACACACACACACACAAATATATATATATATATATATATATATATATATATATATATATATATATATATATATATATATATATATATATATATATATATATATATATATATATATATATATATATATATATATGTTACAGTAAATATACACATGTATATACCTAGGTTATGTTACAGCAGTTACGGGTAACATGTTTTGACCGGGCATATGTTGGTGGGAGGTCCACTCAACAAGCGTCTACTTATCACTCATCCCAGCTAGGCTGGTGAGACATACAGACACGCAATAAAGGTAAATACAACACTGGTTCCCAGACCATCCACAGGAAACTACCAGTGGGAGAGATCTACAAGGTCTACACATTAAACATGGACAGTGACGTCCCTTACGGGACACCAAAAATGTGGTACCTTCAACCAATGGGGGAACACCATTATGACCAGGATGTAGCTGTACACAGAACAGCAGGTTATGCAAGCCTGATAGCACATGGGTTGACACAATGTACAACATGTGTCCCGACACAGGGAGAGTGGGCAGTGTGTATGGGTGTGTTCATATTCCACCTGCGTCCACCTGCGCCCTCTGTAAGGATGAGTGCTGTAGAGTAGTGGCAGGTGGGAGAACTGTGAGTATGCGATTATGGGTCTAGGCGTGCATGTGTTTGCTGGCAGACATGTATTAGGACCGCCCCATGGGTGTAAGTAATATTCCAATGTGGGTATAGCAAATGCCCATACCTTCCAAACTGTAAGAGCACATATACTGGACAGTCCGTAAACCATTGGGGGAATACATAGGGACCATATCATTGAACTGTCCCCAATTACCAGGGACGTCCATGATTATGAATCAGAATCCTAACACAGTCTCAGCTAAACCATCCTAGAACTAGTGATATTAGGAGGAAAGGTGGCGGAATACACATAATGAATAATGACAACATGTAAGAGTCATAAACTGCATGCACCTCAGAAAATATGTATGAATGCATATGTGCTCTGTGTCCGTCAATGTGTCAGGTTAATAGCACCAATCTTCTAAATGTGTCCCTGAGGTCATTATGCAGTGTCCCTGATTCAGTGTTTATTCTTCCCCATTCGTATGAGAGGTCTGATAGAGAGAGAAAGCGCATGTTCCACCGACTACCTTAGAAGATTGATAGAATAAAAGGTTTGGGGTTACCACCTGTCCACCTTTGCGAGGGACACTCCCCTGTGGGCAGTTGTGTCCTGCATAATAACTGTAATTAAGGCAAATGTCCTGTGATTTAGGGCAAAGACTACCTGTATTGTCTGTCGTAGTAGCATAAAACAATTATGTTCCTCTGAAACACCTAAATGTTATAGGTAACAGTATAAGCAACTATAATGCTACAAGTGTAACCTTTTATTTAGGTGAAACAGTGAAGTACACCCCTTTCTACTGGCTGTGGATGTGTTGCCCTGCAAAGTCTGATGTCTGTACATACAGGTCCTATAGGGTTGCCACCTTTCCAAATGGCCAGAGTGGGACATATTCTGTAGAAATGTCAGACATTCAAGGAGTAAACATACCTACAGCCGTGTATAGTACAGGATTACACTTATTTGCACAAATAAAAGCTTAATCTAGTTGCATTTGAATTGCTTATGCTACTTCACATAACATATAGAAGTGTCATATATAAAATAACAGTTGTATGCAATTATTAATGAAACGTAGAATATAATAATGTCCAGTAATCTGGACATGTGCTATGTCTTGATTATTTTTGCACTGTCCCTCGCAAAGTGGGACAGGCGGTAACCCTAAAGTCCTACCTTGGCCAATTGAGAAGGTGGCAAACCTATAATAGGTATGCAGTAGCATGACCTGTCCAATGGATGTGGCTACCACAACCCAACTACTCATTTGTAATGCAGGGTCTCGGTTCCCATGTATCAGCCAGATGGGAGCAGAGTGTATGCAGAACACACAAATATGATTAATTCACAGGACAGGCTGCTGATTCCGTACAGTCGAATGCCATGCCGTCGCCTAATGGGCAGCCATTCCCAATACTGTGGTCATGTAGTCCGATGTGGTAGGCATTACAAGGTGGGAGCAGATTGTAAGCAGAATGCACAATTATGAATGATTCACTGGACAGGCCACTGATTACGTACATTCGAACGCCATGTGGTCACCTAATGGGCAGCCATTCCTGATACTGTAACCAGGAGTGGCCTTAGGTCAACTGGTGCCCTAGACAGAGGGCACAATGGCACCCCCCACCACACCACCCAGTGCCCCCATCCTGGTCTACCTACACCAAATAAATACTGATAAAGTGCACCCACTAAAGCGGTGCCCTAGGCGGCCGCTTAGTTGGCCTATGCCTAAGGCCGGCTATGACTGTAGTCATGTAGTCCAATGTGATAGGCATCACAAGGTATGCCTAAGAATAACACATGAATATGAATGAATCTCCGGACAGGCCGGTGATTCTGTACAGATGAACGCCATGCCATCGCCTAATAGGCAGCTGTTTCCAATACTGTATTCATGTTTTCCGATGTAATAGGCATCACAAGGTGGGAGCACATTGTATGAGGTACACACAAATATTATTGTGTCACTGGACAGGCCGCAGATTCCGTACAGCCGAACACAATGCCATCACCTAATGGGTGGCCAATCCAGATACTGGAGTCATGTAGTCTGATGTAATAGGCATCACAAGGTAATATTCTGGTCCTCATGCAAGCACCAATGCCGGTGCATTAGCAAGTGTGGGAACAAGCGGGTGTAAGCGTGTTTGGCTACCAGTATGCAAGTATTGCATTGGTTAAGCAATGTAGAGGCTAATCGAGCGTAAGAGGCTGTAACCAGAGGATATCATACAGCACAGTCTTTCAACAGTATAGGAATGTATCCCATCATGTAGAAGTACATGTGAGTGTTTATGTCCAGCATATAGGTACATACATATATAGAGATGTATCAGGGACATGCCATGTGGCAACAAAGCATTACAAATGAATGAAAAGGGAAACACCAGCGACGCCTGTATTATGTAGTGGTGTTGCTCTATGTGAGCACAAGACTCCTTCAGACAGACAATAGTTGTACATTGGCCATATACATCACTCTGTGCATGTAATGTACATTAACACAACAGTATCTGTCCAGTCATTATGTGTGAACAGTACTCCTGCAATGAGCAACATCATCATCATGATAAAGGTAAATAGGGTAACCATAGAGGGACAGGTAGTGTTTTGTGTACAATGGGGTTGTCCTCCTCACGTGTACCTGAACCATGTAGGAGTGATGTGCATACCAGGACCGTACGCCTGAGGGACAGTGGTGAGGATAACAGTAGTATGTTATTATGCAAATTACAAGGGTTTCATGTGTCCAGTGGACATGTGTGTGTAATGGACAGCTATGTATAGGGCAGATGGTGTCCTACGAGCCAAATCACCTTATGTGTCCGTAGGTGAGGGTCAGATGTTGGGGAAGGAGTGTAGGTATGGCCATGGAGGATAGGTAGGAGCACAGAAATGGTAGCATACAGGGTTGGAATATGACACATGTGGTGGGGTGCACCCTGGATGGGGATGGGGATGGGTCTTAGACATTCAAAAGCCCATGGGAACAGTGGGACGGAGGTCTCCAGGCATGGGCAACTGCCACTGCACCTACACAGCTGCAAAGGAGCCTGTCCAGGACAGGCAGCATCACTCTGTAAATGCAACACTCTGCCCTTGAACTGGTGTATCTGGCTTCGTAAACCCTTAGTGAGCCACCTACGAAACATGTCCGGGACTGCACAACAGCAGATATGTACCTGTCTGGTCCCACTCCCAAGGGAGACTTGCTCCATCCTCAGTGGTGGAGCAACCAAAAGGTGGTGCAGAGCCAACAGAGGTTGATGCTAATGGCTGGGCCCCAGAAGTGATAATGCCCGGTGCCATGGTCAGCTGAAGTGGGACAGGAGGATTTGCCGGGACCTACCAACCCATTTGGCCTATGGTGTTGCATTTTCAACCAACATATGGCTTAGTGATAGACAACAGCATACAGAATTACCTACGACAGTATGCATAGATATCACAAGCAACCCAACAGATTGTATACATTTGCAGAGGGAGCACAACACATGCATATATACTGCATGGCAACTGTACAATGTGTAGTAGATGTGTGACCACAGCTATGAACAGTTGCCCATCATTGGCTTGTCACTGGGAATCCCACACAGAGTCAGTCATACCACTATTGCATGTGACACATGTCCAGTCAGGGATGCGATGGCAGTAACACATCGCTATCATCATATACTGTCTGCAATCCCCACACCATGTTTCTGCTGTGCACAGAAGTGTATTCAGTGTGTAACACAGGAAACAAATGGTTGTGCACACTGACCTGTTCACAGATGGCCCTACAGATGGTGTTCCCTCATTAACAGAGTACTGTCATGTCTGTATTTCAACATGCAGAATAGCCATTACCACACACATGTTAAACAGGCAGTAGTCTCAATGCAGCATAGCTACACTTACATTCTGTAGTTGTGTGGCACATCACCCTCCTGTCATTAGGCTATTTCCCACTGTTGAAAATGATTGAGGTACATCCAGATATCATCTGCGATGCCGTGCCAGAACACCACATCCAGGTACCACTCACAGCAACTGTCATGGCCAGATAATAAAATCTTTCCCTAGATAGTGTACTGTGTTTATCATGCAGATGGCTGTGGGAACACCATCACAGCTGCACCACATGCAATCAGCTAGAGGAGGACTGCAATAGGTGCAGAGGCCATCACCTGACCATTTCCATCTGTTACAATACACATGCTGCTGCTGTGAAGGTGTACACTTTCACATCCACCAGAGAGGGTGTGTGTGGGACAGGCAATGTACACCAGGGAAGGGCTTGGAGACTTCACCATAATCTGCCACATACTGAATAGTACAGGATCAAACCCCTGACTACTCATTGCTATTATATGTGCATGACGTTACTACATGTGCCACAGAGGCAGCATGATTCAGTGCTGTAAGAACATGTGTGTAGGTGAGTGAGTGCCATCTGCAACAGATATAGTAGACATACATTAGGTGTGGCACACATGTCAGTCCATGTGAATGGATGCCATTGTCACTACAGCCACACTCTAATGGACATGCATTGACACCTTTGCCAGGGTGGCAAATACACAATGCAACTACTTAGTTTTCCACACTGCAGTAATACACAGGACCACATGCACCACAGGGGATATCTGTAAGTTCAATGGGCTAGGCCATGTGAAAGTGCTTGACAACTGCTGGTATGCCAATGAGGTTTATACTGGGAGTGACTGTGGTTGGGAGCATCACAACCCACATGCAGACACAGGGTGCCAGTACTGTCATGCAGGTATGCATTGCTCCATGGGTGTGTAGTGTTTGACTGTGCAAGATGTCTGTACAAGGCTGGGTGAGGGGTAATCCTTGCCATTGTCTGCAATGTCCCACACAGATGGACACAGCAATATCTGGCCTGACATCCTGGTTATCAATGCGTAGGGCCATAGCTTTGCAATGCATGGCATGTCTGTTTTTGATAGTCCTTCACATGGACATTGCCTGGGATGTGCATGTCCCATAATACTGTACAGTGACATGTACAGGTGTACCTGGTTTGGCAGACACATGTAGTGTAAACAGCCTGTTATACCCCAATATGCCAATACTGGCCTGGTGTGGTGAAACTTGCTTACAGTGAGCAGGTCGGCCCTGCACTTGCATGTATAGAATGGACAGGTTTACCGTGGTGTCAGTGGCATAGGTCCATACATGGCACATGTGTACAGCATTGTCTGGCCTTAGTGGATCACATATGATGGCACCACATATGTTGCAGCCATTCAGTGTAGATCATAGTGAAGGCACAATGCCCACATATATGGGCCAATTGCACCACTGTACAGGGTGCCATGTCCTCTGCAGGCAACTGCGGTCACACCATGCCTACTATCTGTCCTCAATGTGCATGTTACTAGCAACATAGTGGGATATCCTAGGCAAGGTTGTATGTGCATGGCACATGGGTGCGGGACATATACTGGGTACTAGTAGGGCTGCATACTTAGTTCACCAGCCCTTTTGCCAGATGTATGGGTATGGCTTGCCAACACAGTGCCATGGCTGACTGACAGCTGTACTCCTCGTGAAGTGGCCAATGTGTCATAAGACGGATACTATATAGGAAAACTACAAAACCCGCTCCCAAACATGTCCAGTGGTAAGACAATCACAGCCACCTCTACACAGGCTCTGACAGACAAACACACACTTGCCATGTCCTGTATACAAATCCCTACTGTATCACACTGCAGCAACACGCATTTAGGGCACACGCTACAGCGAATACTACAAAGCACTGTACTTGTCTCATGAAGACAGACACACACACACACACACACACACACACACACTTGGCATGTCTGGGATTAGAACACTGACCTAACTACTTTACTACACTACAGCATTACACAGTTACAGAACGCACTACCGAGATTACTGGGACACAGCACTCCCAGAGGTATATTTGTAGATGGGTGACATCATCAGCCTTGCTAACAGTGGGTATAAGAAATGTATGGAGTGCGAGCAGTATAAAGGTATTGCTCAGTCCTCAGGCAAACGGGGACACACACACACACACACACACACACACACACACACACACGGCAAGTGAGGCACTAGAACACCGACCTAACTACTTTATTACACTACAGCATTACGTAGTTACACAACACACTACCGAGATTACTGGGACACAGCACTCCCAGAGATGTATTTGTAGATGGGTGACATCATCGGCCTTGCTAACGGTGTGTATAAGAAATGTATGGAGTGTGAGCAGTATAAAGGTATTAGTCAGTCCTCAGGCAAACAGGGAGACACACACACACACACACACACACACACACACACACACACACACACACACACACACACACACACACACACAGCAAGTGTGGGACTAGAACACTGACCTAACTACTTTATTAAACTACAGCATTACGCAGTTACAGAACACGCTACTGAGATTACTGGGACACAGCACTCCCAGAAGTGTATTTGTAGATGGGTGACATCATCGGCCTTGCTAACAGTGGGTATAAGAAATGTATGGAGTGTGGCCAGTCTAAAAGCAATTTAGAGTCCACCAGCAAACGGGGACAGACATACACAAACACGCCAGTGTCGGGTACGGAACACCTGCCTATTTACAGATTACTATTACAATACTACATATATACAAATCGCGCCACACAGACTACACATGTCAAGGCTGTCATTATGACCATCTGGGAATGCGGACATCAACAGGGATGCTGGCAGTTAAGATGTACATACCTGTGAACCTGTGTGTTTAAAGTATGAATCCATTCTGTCCTGAAGTATGCCCATCTGTGGAATGGGCGACTACTACCACTATACAGGATTACAATGGCCATGCCCATACACAGAGGCACATAACCAACACAAGGTGTCACTGGGCATGCTCACACAGTAGCACAGGGCTGTTCGGAATGCACTATGTGTCCATCTACACAAGGATATACTGGGAATGCTCATACACTTAGTAGCACAGTGCTGTTCAGAATGCACTATGTGTCCATCTACTCAAGGATATACTGGGCATGCTCATACACTTAGTCACACAGGGGGCATGCTCACACACTTAGTAGCACAGGGCTGGTTGGAATGCACTACTATGTGTCCATCTACACAAGAATATACTGGGCATGCTCATACACTTAGTAGCACAGGGGGCATGCTCACACACTTAGTAGCACAGGGCTGGTCGGAATGCACTACTATGTGTCCAGCTACACAAGGATATACTGGGTATGCTCATACTCCTAGTAGCACAGGGCTGACTGGGATGCACTCTGATGCTAATCACGGAGGGCCACAATGGCCATGTTATTACAGGTAGATGTAAAGAACACATTGTAATGGGCTCTGGTGTTGGTAGTTGTCATTGATAGCCAGAACGCTGCTCTACATATATTTGACACCGGTCTTTTACAAAGTAGCTGTCATTCTGGGATGACATGGCTGACATTAGGCAGGCCTTTGTCACATATCACATGCATCCGTGATACAAGGGAGTGAGGATATTACCCAAGTCGCATCCACCCACACATTGCCATTCCAAGGCAAATGTCCTAAACACAGGTTCACTCCCATATATCGACAGTTCAACTGCATTGTTTTCTTATGCTAACCAGTGCTAGATGTGTAGTGTCCATATTCACAGCTGGCCACTGTAGATCCAACAATGGGCAGTGAGGAACACCTGGCTGATGTCTCTGTAGTGCACAATAGTACTACCACCATATACCTCAGAACCTAGCACTACCACCATATACCTCAGAACTAGATATGTGGGCCATAACACAGGTATGGACCACTCCAGGTGGTGTACCCACATACATAAAGGTCACTCACATGTACTGTCCAGTCCCCCCATGAAAGGCATCACAGGTGAGCCATGTGCAGGACACAGTGTCACATGCTGCATTCTAGGATGTAAACTGCAGACACCACCATGCCCTCGGACCACCACCACGCAACCATACATGTTGTATGACAGATGAGTATGCCACCATGTGACCCTTGACCTGTGTACTGTACTAAGCTCTACATCAACTGTAGACAGTACACATATACTGACACAATTGCATCATGTGTTATGCAATGCAATGATACCATTGTCTGTGACCAGGTCAGCTGTACACATACCAAGGGCCCTCAGTACTGTCCACCATTAGCAGATGTCTGTTGCTGTACACCAGTACACACCCTCATGTATGGATATGACATACATGTACCTGCCCTGGGTATGTACATGCCACACACACAACATACCTGTAAATAGCATAGCTGTTGTAGTCCTTTGTGCGAACAGGTGGCTACAGCCATTACACACATGCACATGGAATGTAGGTCCATGGCTGCTGAATGCTAACAGTGCATAAAGTGTGATATCAATGTTGACAGAGGTAACATCCCCTCTGTACTGGTCACCCATCATATCATACAACAGTCCATGTGTCATGTATGTTATTACACATATCCACCAATTGCAATGCCTACAAACATGACCAAATGTCAAGACTGTAGGACCTACACACCTGTACACGTAGTGTTGTGCATTCAGATAACATGCATGTGCAGTTGCTGATGTAGGCAGGTGGCATGTATCCTAGTGCATCATGCAGCTGCAATGCAGCCTCAACATTACCAACTGTATATGGTGATATGCTGAATGTACAGAAAGATGTACCACAGGTATGGACAGATGTGTTGAAATAACTAAGTGGTGGGGCATCTTTGCAGATGGCTGTTTGCTGTGGACAGCTCACAGGTGTGTCACAAGCGGTCCTACAATACCCTGTGTAACCGATAAGCAATGGTTTCATTAATTGAAGGACATAACACACAACTTAGACAGCTGTCAGGGTGACAGCGAAGGTAAATCACTTGACACCTGTTAATAGATATGACGTCCCTAGTGCATATATCAGCACTATTGGCACAGGTAGCATCAGTACAGTTTGTAACGAGTGCAATACTGCTGTATGTCTGACATACATAACATGAGCTAGGCAGGTCTGAGATTCACAGTACTGGCATGTGTGATTGTGTGTGTGTCCATATTTGTCACGTATTGTGGGGAATACATCTCAATTGTTACTCACCCTCCTGTACACTAGTGTACACATCTGTACAGACCTGGGGTGAGGATGTATGTTACCATACTGAACTGATAGGACCCCACCGACCATCCAGGCGATGCATTCAACTATCTATGTTGATGTCCCCGATCTTAGGCCGTACTGATTACCTGTACATGTGCATTCATGTGCTTCATGTAGGTGCACAGTACTGTAATGATGATTTGCACATAGGCAGGGGTCCTCATCCCACCAGTAGCAACTGTGTGCCAGTGTGTGTTACTGTGTCAGTGAAGCCGTGAGTGTGTGCGTGTGTGTGTGTTACAGTGTCACTGAATACATGTGTGTCAATAACTGAGTGTGTGGGTGCAGTTGTGTGTTGGCATCCTGTCATGGGAATGTGTATTACTGATTCCCATTGAGGCATCATACTTCCCACTGGCCTCTACCCTTGTAATCAGTTAGACCACTCCCTTACCTCATCACTCCATGTAACTGTACCTGTGATGTCACCCTTTATGGATGTCACATCTGTGGCCACAGTAGCTTAATACACAGCTATCATGCTCTTGGAATGGTAGACATTTTTTTAACGTGGGACATTCTCACTGGTATGTGGCAGCTACACGGTGCATGCTGGTATAGTCATACATACCTGTGAGTAGTCCACACTGACATATGGGACACTTAACTGCAAACACTGACATCCACCAGCACGTGCAATTAGACCTGAAGAAAGACAGCAGAACATCATGATCAACATGCATTTACTGTTGTTACACAAGACACATACTGTTAACAGTGTTGTACACCTGTACTACATGGTATATCTGCTCACTGTCAACAGTCCTCAACATTTGTAAACTACACATATCATCCTAGTCTGTTCACCCTGTGCATCAGACCATATGAGCATGTCCCTGCACCGATGGTGTGGATGTCAGGGATGTGGCACAGGCATCATCATATGCATAGGGTGTTAATGTTTGCCAGAGGCCTAGGCTGCACCATTGGATGACATCATGTGTGTGGGTTTGGGTGTTTGATCTAATTGGGCGTGTGTGGATGTTATACATGGGTGCATTGTGGTGCCCTACATATGTGTCCAGTGTGTGTGTGTGTGTGTGTGTGTGTGTGTGTGTGTGTGTGTGTGTGTGTGTGTGTGTGTATGTTTGCACACAGTTCTCCCATGTGTATGGCCTACACAGGGGTATTATTGACAGCTGCAGACTGTACAGGTGAGGTTTTTTAGTTCATGGTGAATGGTCACGGACATGTGACCTGTGCCTGCCAGGGGTTGCACGGGCACTACCAGACAGAGGTGCAGATTGGGTACTGTCTGATGTCACTAGCCCATTGGAACCATGTCCCTGTTGGGACCATCCTGGGCCACGTGCAGGTGGCCTGCTGTGTCGTGGTGTTGACAGCACAGCACCAGATGCACTGCTGCGGCTACCGCCACTATGGGAGCGGGCATGTGAGGTAGCTTGTACATGTAGACCTGAAACAGGTGATGTAGTAGGCCTACGTCCACGTGCCCGATGCCTAACTCCTACCAGATGTTCCAACACAGACAGCTCACGCTCATGGATTGTCATGCCATGGTCAAGGACTCCAACCATGTCATCCAACCATCTATCCAAAGCATCAGCAATCTGCTGTTGAGCATTTTCCATTGCCTGGATGCTGTTGTTTAAAGAACAGACAGCAGCCCTATGTAGCCCCTGATCTTCTCTGTTGCACCATTCAGCATGTGCCTGTGCCTCCATTACAGCCTGAAACATGTGTCTGGTGACACCAGCTGCTGTGCTCTGTCATGCATGAGCATGTTGGCCAGAGTTCCTCTTATGAGCAGCACTGGCCACGTGCCTATGTAGGGCACCACCAGTAGTTTAGCTGACACCATGGTGTGCAGGCACACCTTCCATAGCCCCCACACTTTCCTGTTCCAAGCTACCACATGCTGACTGTCCTTTCTCTATGGCCACTGGTGATGGGCTATGTGCAGGTATGGGATCTGTGTGCGGGGATGAGGTGGATATAGATGGAATGGCAACCAATGGCACAGTTTCAGCCCCTGACAACTCTGCCTGTTACCCAATCATATGATCATCATTACTGTTAGAGTCTGTGGGGACACTAACATCTGATGTACCGCAGGAGGGCAATGCACCTACATCACCTGTGAGGGCAGACAAGAACTGTACATTACAATCTATACAATAGACTCACACACGCATATGATATGACAGAAGGCATGCAACATGCATGTGATACAGCAGACGGCATGCAGCGGAGGCAATAATAGTGGTAGTTATCATACATCCCTAGGTTGCACACAACAGCATGCATGTGTGATAGCAGACGGCATGCAAATTACACAATCATAGTAGTGGTTAGCATACATCCCTGTGTTACACCATGTGGACCAGCGCAGGTTAACAGTACACCTGCCTGATGTGTGGTATATGACGTTGATAATCACATGTAGTATGACATGTGATCTGCTGACGTGTGCAATGACATGCGTACATGTTTAACACAATGGTGTCCTGTCGAATATACAGTGGGGCAATGGTGTACCAATTCAGTGTTGTCTGTCCACCCTATAGATATACTACAAATTTAGCTGATGTGCATGGTTATTGCAGGGAATCATGAGGAGTCTGTAGTGCTATACAGTGTGAGTTACAGACAGGGTTCATAGCCATGACTGTGTTTAGATAAATACATATATACTGTGGAATGTGACCCACGTCACTGAGGTGTATACACACTAAACCATGATGTGGAAGTTGTAACACAGGTCACTTATGGGTATACAGATGACACCCCTGCACATCTACAACCATATTGCTGCAGCCTGGCAACTATGGGCAGACATGGCAAACACGTTGGTGCACCATGTCCCACATAACATCTGTGTACCACACACACACACACACACACACACACACACACACACACACACACACACACACACACACACACATGAGGAGCTAGTATGACATTTATGTCCATCACCAGCAAATGGAATGTACTGTATCTGTGGCCTGATATGGATACTGTACAGGTGACTGCTGTCATGTTGCAACACCCTCAAAATGTTCAACACATCCTATGTGGTGAATTGATGTTATGTCTACACAAGAAGCTGCACAGGCCTGTAGGATGTCTAGTGTTCACATCTACATTATGACCATTATACAAAGGCCATGGCTGAACCATGTGTAGCCATTGTAAGACAGGGTGTACACACAAGCACAACACTTCTACTGTGTGTGTTACTCCATGTCTCTGGCCATCCTCCATGGCCATGTGTGTACATGCGTTGTCCAAATTATAGTAATGGACATCTATTTCATATGTCTGTGTTGTCCCATATGACATATATGCTCCACTGACAACATAGTTATGCAGATAAAGGGTGGTATGTGGGATATGTTTTCAGGTTAGGTAGGCAGTGTAGCAGCCAGGCCAATAGATGTCATAGACATGTCAAGATAGCACATCACATTGTGTGACATTCATTGCAGGGCTATGATCCACACTGGTGAAACCTGTGTGCTGGCCATATTCCAGCCCACTGTGTATTACTGCTTGTATTCATCACATGTGTAGATCAGATCTGTTGTACATTCCTAAAGTGAACAGCACCTCCACCATTGTATGCACAGCTGTCAACACATCTGGCAATAAAGTTTGTGAGGATTCAGGTTGGTGAGATGATTCACATAGTTTGCAAGTGTGGCACATGGATAGTCATTGTGATGCATTGCAGGTCTGACCTGTATATTGTGACAGGACCATACATTATGTGTCCATGTTGTGAATGGCCACATGGCAGATAGATTTGTGCATTATGGTTCCTGATAAATAATAACACTCTCACCTGCAATGGGCTGCTGTCACAGCAGAACACCAGAGGTACCTAAATAGGAGTAACACAGCAGTATGAGCATAATCCACCCCTGTATAAAGGCTACAGGGAGCAATGTGCATAACACATACACCAGTACATTAGACTATACTATGGTCTATGCACATGTGTGCATACACAGAGTAGCATACTATAGTATGTGGCATGTGTGTATACATGCCTTGCATATGATGTTACATTACATATCGTACAGTGACACATGCAGCTATATGGAATATTGTTGTTATAGGTGCAGTACTGACTTACCAGGCAACTCCAGGCTTGGTGGTTGAGAGACACCCCCCTACACAATATCGGCTAAGGCTTGTGGATGTGGTTCTGCAGGTGTCCCCAGGTTGGCCAGTAGCTCCTCGGTACGTGTGCATGGGGGCTGGGTTGGTGGTCCACCACCTGTTGCACCTTGTTTCCTGGCGATTGCATTTGCATGCTGTTTCGCCCATCTAATGAGGTCTGTACAGTGTCTGCGCACCTGCTGGTATGTGCGGTTGTGGCCACCCACATCATTAAACCTCCTGTGAAGTTTCATCCGCAGGGCATTCCACTGCTGTGCATCCTGTGGCACATGGCTGAACAGGATGTCGTGATTATCGAGTAGGTATGGGATGAGGGCCTCATCCTCCAAGCGTGTAAAAGGGGGAAGCTTTGCATGCGGCATACCTGGAAGACATAATGATGGAGACAGGTCACAGTACCTCAGAGACATACAGAGCTACAGCTGAACAACATGTGTATTGCATTAATTCTATTTAAATAGCTGTATTTGCAAATCTACACAACACTGACATGTTTGTGTCACACACATGTGACACTGAATGTTGAGTGGATATTATCACCATATATGTGTGTGTGTGTCACCTGATTACATTGCTCATACTCCATGTGGTTGCTGTCTCGATGTGGGCATGTCTGTTTGCCTGTACTGGTGTTCCTACCTATCAGCACATGTCTGGATGTGTCCAGATTAATGCAGTCAACCTTGATGCAGTGTATATGTCACATGTAAGGACTTACACTGCCTTAACAGACATGACCTGTGACCCTGAAGACATGCTCACATAAGGTTTTACATGTATGTGTTCTGCCATATACATCTACATGGCACTGTACAGCGATTCAACATCCTGCCATGTATCACCTGTGTTGCACATGTGATGCACATGGGACACTGGCTAGCCAGATGGTATTTGCAGGGATGGATATCAATTATGGCATGTACAGTCAAAGACAGTTAAAGTCAACTAGTGGGCTATATGCCATGGGCCATGTATGCATCTAGGATGAAAGGTTACCTGGCAGTAGCCAGCAGGCAGGTCTGTGGGGCCAGGTGGAGCAGTGCCACATTACTGATCCATAGGATTAATGATACATATACCATGCATTACCATGCGGTCATCACACCATGTCTGAGAGGGGAGCGATGTGCATCTTTGATAGACAGGAATGCATAGTATGGCAGGACTATGTCAAGTGTATGGGAAAAGGATCTGTCTAGCATGTGGTAGGTGGATGTCCATGATGTATGTGTTCAAGATCAGGATGAGTACGTGTAGCATGTCCGATATCACTGGGTTGGACGTGGATTTATTCAGGGTATGCATCATGCTACATAGTGGAGATGGGGAATGGGAAGGCTGGTGTAGGCCATCTGCACATGGACAATACCCCTTAAAGGAAATATGTGATCTGATATAGGTCACTTGAGTGGTCTGTATGGCTGGACAATGATTTCTATATTCATGAATGGCACCCTATTTTTATTAGGGTTGCCACATATGACTCTCTGACAGGTGTGGTGATGTAGCTATCACAGGAAAGACAACTGCCCAGCTGCATCCCTCACACACAAGTGTCCATTATGATGACTGCTGCCTAGGTGGTAGTTCATGGGTACAGGGTTATTAACATAGGGGTGGCAATGTGAGTCAGCTATTGCTCCTAGGTCATAGTAATTTGCATACTTCAATAGGCAGATGCCTTCTGTTTGTCTGTGAGGTATGGACTACAATGAGGGGGAATAGAATTCATTAACCCTGACATACTGTAGCTGCCACTGGTGTGATGATCACGTATTATTCAGACACCTTCTGTAGTGTTGTTCAAAACACTCCTGTGACATAGGAATGTGCATCTAGTATACCGAGTGTAGGTGGTACACAGTATGGGTGATGATGTCCTATGACCTGGCAAGGTTATGATATGCATTGTGACATCAACCATACTGTCCTCTATATCTGTACTGCTGACATCACTTAAGTGATCAAGGTTCATGGCCTTCCTGACCAGACTCAGCAGGGTAGTAGTGCAATACTTCCCATTATCAGTGGTGTCTCCCCCTTTGTGGGTTGTGATACCTGTTGGTGTGCACCATTCAGTGTGTACACAACCTGACATGGAGCTATGTTTTACATGATGTGCACGTGGAGAGCATCTTGTTTTGACATATGTGTAGGATACAACCTGTGATGTGGGCAGGTGCCATGCAGACTGAGTGCAGCTTGTACCTGCATAGTTGTGGGTACAGGGGCCCTGTGGTGTACATGGATATATGCTTGTGTACCTGTTGGGGGGAGGGGGCCATGTTTTTATATTATCCAAGACCCTATCTGGATTGCTTATTTATGCTAAGCACTTGTTCAGGACTTGTAAACAGTACGTAAGCTAATAATTACTATAGCACTCAATCGTCCACATCACCTACAAGTAAGGGTGAACAGGTTTTGTACATACTTTTCTCACTTGCGTAGAGTAATGCAGCTTTTGTACTCACTTTCCTCACTTATCTAGGTGAATGTTGTTCTATATTCAGGCATGTCCAAGAGTCAACTGCCAGTGTTCTCACCTGTCTATCTGATGAATCTGGACATCTTGATGTACACATTGCCTCATGTACACAGACAAGCCTCTCCACCTACCACCCAACATTACAACTTGTGAGAGATGCACTCATCTAGCCAAACTGGAGGTAAAGGTCTCTCCAACCAAGCCTGACCCTGACTGTCATGTGGAGTAGGTACACAGTCGCACAACACCACATTCATCACATAAGCCTCACTGTATCTACCCCACCATTAACTGGGAAAACTACTCATGTACCAACACATTAGCTCAACGGTTTCTGGAATTCATAAACACCAATGCCCTGACTCAACATATCCACACACCCAACAGGGGCACCAATATCCTAGACCTAGTCATTACCACCATGAGTGACTGGTGCTCCACACGTGAAGCCAACTCCTCGTTGGTCCGATTAGACCATGTGCTGAACACCGTTGATATCCACATCCCACACCTACCCCCCATTAAGGGAACCACAGTATAATATGTCTTCAAGGCCAACTACATGCTTCTTAAGGCAGACATGGTGGTCATCATGACACCCATGCATATGGACAGTACAGTTACAACTACTGAATCCTACACAAATGCACTCTATAAGCACTTACAGGAGTGCATGGATTGTGCTATCCCAAACAGAACCAGGACGCTGTACTCATAATTAACTAAACCAATCTGGTGGTCCCCTGCCATAACCATATTGTACTACAGGAGGAAGACACTGTTGTAAATGAGAGTACAATACCATGCATGGAGGAGATCCCTGGCCAGCCTCAGTAAGCAGGTGAGATCCCTTATAAGATCCTCCAAAGCTAGCTATGAAAACTATAATGCAACTAATACCAACAACAACCACAAAGCCTCGATGTCAACAACCAGATCTGCTCTGAGTTACAGCACAAAGGCACGAACATTACAGAAACAATTGATATTGGCAACATCCTGGCAGATCCCTCTCAAAGCTGCACACTCTAAAGGCAATATCACAGCATCCGTGGGACCGGACAACATCCCGGGCTGCATTTTACATGAACTTCGGACGTACTGTCTCTTCACCTACGCACCATGTTCAGTAATAGCCTCACATCAGGCATAGTGCCCCTTGAATGGCGCACAGCAACAGTTATCCCACTACACAAAGGTGGCACCATAATGGACCACGGGACCTATTTCCCTATAGGCTTGATTAGCCTGATCTGGAAGGCTATGGTGCACATCATGGATCACTGTCACAGAGACATTGGGTACCTCCCAACCTTTGACCCCTCCCTGTTTGGCATTGTTAAGGCCGGACCATGCCTCCTAAACCTGGCGGACTTCTTAGAGACAGTTACCAAGGCATTAGATGAGGGTAAGGAGGTCCACACAGCATACCTAGACCTCTCATAGGCTTTCAACACCATTCCTCCTTCTGGTATTATCAACATACCCATCCGCCTGAACATTAACCCCTACTTCATGTGATGGTTTGCAAAGTGGCTCACGGACAGAACACACACAGTGGGAGTTGCATTCCTTAGGTTCGACTGTATACCAGTTACAACTGCCGTCCCCCAGGGCTCAGTCCTAGGACCCCTCATGTTTGGTATATACTTCTCTGACGTACAGACAAGCACAGGAGGGCTTTGGCTGAAAAGGTTTGCAGACGACTGCAAACTAGGGGACATAATTGTTTCCCCATCTGTTACAGACACCCTCTGGAAGGGTCGCACTGAGACGGATACCTGGTGTTAATATCATGGCGTCAAGCTGAATGCCTAAAAGTGCATAGTCATCCCTTTTGGATATAACTAATTACCCATGGACTACCACATAGGTGCTAGTCCCCTACATACAAAAAAGGTAATACGGGATCCAGAAACACCAGTAGATAGCAATCTCTCCTTCGATACCCATAATGACAAGGTGGTTAGAATATCCTTCTACATGGCCCCCCTAATCTGTAATGGGTTCGCATCCAGATCAGAGGGGCCATTGTGACTCTACACATGTCATATCAGACCCATTAAAGGATACAACACCCCATTTGGGATATACCTTACAAGACAACTGCAACAGCTTGGAAGACCACACCAGTACCACACCAAGAGGATTACTGACCTCAAACAGATGACCTATGCAGCCCAACCTATGAAACTCCAGCTGTACTCAGTTGCATACCGCATACTCACAGGTGATCTCTGCTTGACATACAAGGTCCATGTCCAGTCCTGTATTGCTGTATATGCTCCACCTAAACAGCAGCCCCTGAGAGCCACATGCTCTAGGGATATACACCTAACCACAACGATGAGTAGGACATGCTGAAAGGATAGATTCCTGACCCGGACACTCCCTATGCTTTGGAACATGATTCCAATGTACATCAGGCAGGGCCCCAGACATGTACCCGGGGATCAGTGCAGTGGCTCTGCTGGACAGAGGCACAGGGAACTATTGGCTCTGCCATTCAGAGGCACAGGGAACCAACCTATGGGGGTGGCAAAAGGCAACACATGCTAGCTAGGCTTACAGATACCCTTGCTAAGACAGCCTAGTACCTACCTTTGCACATATTACATGTCTTATGTGCATGGATAATTAAATAGCTCTTCCATTTTACTTTGCTATCATGCTGATAAACTGTCGGCTCACTGAAAGACATATGTATCCTGTTATTGTGTATTGTAAATGGTAATTGACATAACTAATGTTTGCCTACCATTACAGTAATGCTATGTAGCTTGTAATACATATCTGCCTACAATACTGTACATTACACAGTTATTGGCATAATATCCCACAATGCAAAACATACTTGCACAGTGGCCCAACCTTCCACATGTTATTCTCTGTATTACACTAATACATATGGCTACAGTTACAATATATCAACATATACTATCCCCTGTTATAGCACATACATGTTGGACCAATCCTGCCACTGACGTCAGCTGGTGAGGACTATTTCTGTTCAAAGCCCTTATATAGTATCCCTTGTGTTGTATGCAGTGTTTGCCTTGTGACCTACAGCAGTACACACAAATACTACAAGTGTTACTATGCTCAACAATACATCACTACAAGATAACTGTTTCCACTATATGGATTGCGTGCACTTTAAATACTACAGAATAGTACTACATACACAGACATACTGACTGTTCTACATACCTTATTAGTAACCTGAGGTATCGTTAACAGTTGATTCAATCCTTTTCAGTTTGTGTTTCAATGTTATTTGTAATGTTCCGCTGGTATATACGGATGGTTTGAATGTGTTATAACACATCATTTTCTAGTTACATATCAGTAACGTGGTATTCTGTCCACCAATTGCTGTTCCAAAGTAGTTAATTGGATGCACATCAGCTGTGCAGCTACTCCATTAGCCAATACCATGGCAACAGGGGTGTATAAATGAGTACTCCTTTTGGGCATTGTCCGTTTGCCTTACTTTCGAGGGAGATGGCCTAGTTGCGTTATTGCGATATATTTCAACAGCTATATGGAGACACACAGAGATATATTAGCTTCATGACTCCCGTGGACTGTGTGTAATGGCTAGACAATTTAGTTCTACATGTGAGTACAGCTGTTATATTTCGGAACAGTGCTACTTATGCAGGGTTTGTTTGTACCTGATACTTCTGCAGATGTTTAAGTCTGGCAAGGATGTTTGGCCAGCTCAAGGCTGTGTGGCTATGCATGAACTATGTGGTGTACAGTGTGCTCACCAGACATCCTTGATTTGGTGTACAAGTGTAGCATACTGTGCTGTTACTCACTAATTGCTAACACATCCCGGTGTACGCACAACGCTCTGAAACGGGATTAGTGCAAACAAACCCTATTACATCAGCAGCTGTTCCATTGTATAACAACCACTATTTCACATGGGCCATGTTAGTGTGTCTCTGACAAGGTATATTAAGGCTTCTACAGATGTCGTACAGTGTGTGAATGATTTGTGATGTTATTACAGTTTGTATTGTAATATGTCTGGGTGTGGGGGTGATGGTGGGTGTGCTTAGCATATGCGGGTGTGTAGGAACTGCTGTTATACATAATCGCTATGTGCGTGAGGGTTCCTTACCTATTTGAACACCTATATTTGCAGGCTGATTCATTAAGGCACTGTTATGTGGTTCCTGTATAGCATGCAGGTGATGTTAGTCCTTGAATCCCTTCGGTAATACATCTGAATGCAATAATCTGTTGCTACATGATAGCTGTGTATTTCTGTCATAGGTATTTGCAGTCATTGTAGTTGTGTTGGTGACTGACCCTCTTTGGCTAGGGTTGCCACCTTTTCATATGTCCATAGTGGTCCTTTTTGGGACACACATCTGATTTTACAGGCTGACACAAACCCACTGTCAGTACAAGGGATAGAACTTTCCTTTCTTGCTTAATTATAAGCTTATTCCTGTAGCAGTTTAGTAGCTTATCCTGTTTCCTGTACAATGTAGGTACTTTAGATACAGAAATAACTATTGTATGCAACTATCACAGTACATATAGGACATAATTATGTTTTACAATCCTAGGACATTTGCCACATTTAATATATTTGGTCAGGACACAACCGCCCAAAGAGTGAGTGTCCCTCGCAAAGTGGAAAAGGTGGTAACAGTATCATTGGCTCATCTCCATAGCACATATTTGTAATGGAGTATAGGCATATACTCTCCATATCCTTTCTTCATAAAGGTTGGTAGTGGCCGAATGTCTGATTGCTATGGTCTCTGTTATACACATATGTGAACACTTCAACCTCTGTATACGGGAGACCTATGGAATCCCAAAACCACAGTGTTCCGACGCACACAGTCCCGGGAACAGACTCTCATACCCCACATTACCAACATCAACAGTAACTCGCGAAGGTAACACGAACATGGAACACACACATGCACACACAGACACACTGCTACCCAACACATCCAAACAAACCATCCTACACTATGTATGAGCAGGTGGCCAAGCCCCCCTACACACCCCATGAAGGTGTCTACACCCCACACACCACCCCCTACTTTAATATTCTACATCCTAGGTTGCGCAAGCAGATGCACAAAGCTAACCCACAACCACACATTACAGTCCCCCAAGAACACACACCACACACAGAACACACACTACAGCCCTAAGAAACACACGTACACACAGTAACCTACCCAAACCCCAACACCAGAAGCACCGACTGTCCATTAACATCGTGAGATTACACCTTGCGTATCTGGTGTTTCGGTACTGTGTTCTTTCGGACCTTATGCCTCGGGATTACGTGCGTCGGTATGTAAAGCAGTCGGTATGTGGTAGGTATCCTATTTATATGTACCTCCATAGTTATGTAGATGTTGTTAACCTATCTATATATCTACATATATATGTATATCCCCATATATCAACATATCTCTCTCTCTCTCCCTCTCTCTCTCTCTATGTATATGATGAAATATATATATATATATATATATATATATATATATATATATATATATATATATATATATAAAACATACACCTTTCATTGTGTACATGACGGTTTGTCCTATTTCAACACATTCCTACCTTTTGTGTTTTATCCTGTCAGTATACACGACTGCCATTGGTACATCTCAGGTAGCTAGTGGTATGTTATTGTGATAAATGTGTACATGATTGCGTGTTCTAATCCTGGCAGTGATATCTTACCTCTCAGAGCAGGCACTGGTAGTGCAAGGGGGATGAATGCACATTTCAGCGGTTGTGTGTTCCACATGTTTATTATTCTGTGGAGAACTACCTATATATGCAAGCTGTGTTTAAGGTATACTATGTAACATGTACACATCTGTGAAGATTCCTGTCAGGGATATTCCCCACTATTTGGAACTACATCCCTGATTACATTATATAAAACCCCTCACTAACACTCCGGGGAATCCTTGCAGAGTGGGTGGTGAACAGTAGCTACACTCAATGGATCCCACAAGTGGCTCTGCTCCACAGAGTGACAGTTAGTTGATTAATGGGGTGGTGACAGCAGACACGTTTTGCCTATGCTTATGAGTGGCCTCGGTGGTTGGGCATGCACCTACCTATGTATCTATGAACCTGTACATACAGTATGGACACATACTGATAGCTTAATATACTGTTTAGGTATTGACTTACCTTGTGCCAATGGCAGTTGTGTGTACAATAGTTGAGGGCTACCTATGGAGGATGCACACAGTAGACCATCTATACATGACAATTTACAGGTGGTCATGTGTGTGTGTGCCATCCATGTTTGCTGTGTGTGCAAGTGGAGAAGGGTGTCAGTCCATGAGTGCCTACAGTGTCAGTGTGTGTGCTATACGTTCTCTCTTTGCCAAGGCATGGGCATACTGGGCATGCCTCCGTCTGCCTACTGGGGCTAGCACAGGGTGTTTGTGGTCTGAGTCCCCCTGTGACTGTGGGTCTCTTGGCAATGGTGGTGGGCTGTGAGGGCCTTCACCATTCTGTCCCTGCTGCAGCTGTTTCCACAGGATCATATTGTGTAGCATGGCACATACTATGAAGATGTGGGCACACGTTCCTGGAGAGTACTGCAAGGCTCCACCAGATATGTCCAAGCAATGGAACTGTGATTTCAGCATCCCAAACATGCACTCTATTATGATTCTGGTTTCTGTTTGTGCCTCATTATGGCATTCTTGCATGGCTGATGGGTGTCATCATCCACGGTTAAAGTGCATAGCTAGCATCCCCCACCAGGTGGCCATATGGGATGTCCAATACCTGATACAGCTGTGAGGCATGCCAGATGTGGGAGTCGTGATAGCTTCCAGGACTGCCAGCACACACATCCATGATAATGCCCTGAGCATTGCACACAACCTGGCAGTTGATGGAGGGGAATCCCTTGCAGTTTATGTAGCGCCTACCCTGCTCACGGGTGGTGACTTGATGTGTATGTGCGTGCAGTCTATTGCACCCAGTACCTCCTGGTAGTCTGCCACATGGTGGAAGAGACACATATTTCTGGCCAACTCCTCCTGCATTCAGGGGAAGTGTATGTGCTCATTAGCACGTGGTAACATGGCATCCAGGAACTGGTGGAGTACCCTGGATGCTGATGCCTGTGAGATCCCCATTATATCCCCAGCTGGCCTTTGTAAGGTACCTGTGGCTAATATTCTCAAGCTTACACATACTTTCGTGTCCACTGGGATGGGTTCCCCCCTGTTACTTCTGACGCTGAGGCATGGCCGGCACAGCTCAATAAGTTGCTGTATGATGTCCTTGTCCACCCTGTAATGCTTTACTATCTCCAGATCATGTAGCCCCTGGTAGGTTACCCTGGGTCTGAACACTCATCTCCTCCTCTGGTGCTTGAGATGGTTGTCAGCATCATCCTCCACACCACCGTCAGTCTCCAAGACATGCTGGTGAATCAAAGCTATGGCAGCCTCTAACATATACATATTAAAAGGTCCCCGTCTGTATATACCAATGGGGCAGAGTGTCTGGGAATACACAAGTGTGTGTGTGGGGCTTCCACACCTTATAGTATTGCGCAGTGGATGATGCTAGTGTAATTGGGTGTGTTTGTGCTATTCCAGCTGCAGGGTATCTTAATTATGGGTTTTACAGCAGGTACTGCTATTGTGGGGCCTTTGGTGTTGACTTACGCTTGTCTGCCATGATTCATCTATTGCTCTTTACTTCTATTTTCAACCCGATTCACCTCCCATTGTCAGGCATGCATCCAGCTGCTTTCTTTCTTGTTTTGTGCTTCTACAACCCAGGATTGTGTTGGGAAATGTATTATGTAGCTGATCTACAGCAAGTTTGCTTTGTTCTGCTGTGACAGTTCTCTTTTCTTTGCTGTACGGCACCTCCCCTTTTCTGTTCTGCAGGTATCTGCTAGTATCCTTATTAGCTATTGAACTGAAATAAAATCCTTAGACAAGGGTAAGGCTCGTCAGCTACAGCAACTGTCAATAAATTTCAAAAAGCAAAACTGAATGAGGCAGCCGAACACGACAATGAGAAGCTGACCGTTTATTCAGAATAATAAAAACAAGCAAATGAGAAAATCCAGTAAGCGCTTTCACATTCAAATAGAATGCTTCTTCAGACTGTTAACAGTTGAAATCATTAGTTCTCTTTAAATACCATGACAATTCATTGGCAAACCAATCATGCTTCAACCTCATAAATATTAAATAGAAAGTACTTACTGGATTTTCTCATTTGCTTGTTTTTATTATTCTGAATAAACAATTGGCTTCTCATTGTCGTGTTCGGCTGCCTCATTCAGTTTTGCCTGTTAGCTGTTGTCTACGGCCCACTCTAAGTTTCTAGGTGTTAATTACTCATTTGTACTACAATTACCATGCTGCAGCATTTCCTTATTGTCTTCCCATATCCTTCCTGTTTCAGCTGTGCTGCGCGCCGCGCACATCCATTTACCGGGTTTCGTGCGCGTTTTCATTCACGTTCACATGAACTTTTGGTTACCTTGTGTGCTCTCAGCTAAGTAAAGCTATGGCTACTTCCACACCCCTATTCTTTGGCTTTGCATAGCAACACCAAACACGGATTAGCAATGATCCAATGTGCTTACAGATACGGTGGCAAGCCCCTCTCTTGATCTCATGTTTACCTCCAGGCCACTCCTCTTTGTTGTAATGCTATGCCGCATGGTACATCCTTACGCCAGCGGGACATTTGCGATTCAGTATTACTTGACTCATTTGCATGGCATTGACTGCTAATTCCTAGTTACCACACAGAACACTGTCACAGACCCTTAGCAACCCTTGCACCATGGTTGTGGTATAACATGCATGCCATTGACTATTATGGGGATATCATGAATTGCGTTACATTACAGTTTTATGACATCTAAATATATTTTCATTATGATCCCATTTGCGCACCGATGCACTGTGGTTTTACTTTGCATTGGTGTGGCCATGAAATTAATTTTTTTTTTATATTTTGTGCATGTTGTTTTATGCCATTGGTTATATATTTAGCCAATGGCATATATTTACAATATAATATGTAAGTTTGGTCCACTTTCATGGCTCCGATTTTATGTTTGACAACATGTAAACCGTTTTTTTTTGGTTTACATTTCTACATGCTTACACTACGCTTGCACAACTTCATGAATCGCTATATACCTTCATATGCATGCTACACTGCTGTGCATGGGGTAATTAGCATACATGCACCGGGAGCTGTGCAGCTTTGGCGTACGCTGGTAGTGCACATGGAAACAGCTCTTACCTGAATCGCTCGAAGGCCATATTTGGTGCTAGATCGCCGACGCTACTCCGGCGCATGGCGCAAGCTTCATGAATCCCGGGGTAGGAAGTGCAGTGCATATCCATTTCTAGTGGTATATATGTGCCAATAAATGCTTAGGTAATCAAAGTCCCCTTGCAAAAAGATATTTTGTTTGATACGTAACTCCTCTATGGTATTTAAATTAATTTCTATGATATTTGAAAGGAATTGATGCAGTTCTGTAGCTAGCAATGAAGTTATAGTTGTTTTTTAAGGGTGACTTGGATCTACAGAAACTCTGAGTTAGGGTTACTTTTAATTCAAAGATCGGAGTTGTTAAAACTACTTTCTCCTTACACTGATCTCACTACCAGGAAATGTGCATTTATCAAACAGTATTATAAATGGCACTACTGTAACAAAGTTAGCACTTTAAGCATTCATCTCTCTCAGGATCTGTGATGCATCCCCACTGCTATGGATAAGTCTCACATCTGAATTGGAGCATCTATCTTTTCCAGTGTATTGACTTGGATGAAGACAGTCTTATAAAACATTATCATGCATTCTGTAGTTGGGAACCAGCTCTTGTAAATGTCAGGGGTGGCTCATGCTATCGGACTGCAGGACTGCAGCCCTCCCAGGAAAACTGACATTTCATTTGCCAAAAAAAATATTTCCATATTATTTATTTGTTTCGTGTTTTAAAATTAACCTACACAACAGTATGAGAAGTCCGCAAAGTCCCGGAACTCGAACTGCGCATGCTCAACGAGTTCTGTTTTTTTTTTTTTTTTTTTTTTAACAACGAACATATACTATCTGACTGCTGTAAAAGGCAGTCCAGACTAAAGATAAAGCATTAGTGTGATGCCCAGAAGTTTATGCGGTTTAAACCGTTTAACCACACACACCGTAAATTAGAAGGGGGTCCGGACTGCCACATTCGCAGGCACATACGTGATGTGGATGGCTGGATTGCTACTGATTGGTTCTCGCTCTCTTCTCAAAAAAGAGAGCGAAAAACAATCAGTAGCACTAGCACAGTAGTACTTATTGTGCTTGTCTTGTTTGTTTGGAGGACCGTTGGAACTTGGATTTAGTGGATTACCCGATTATATACCAGTGTTGTCGTTGGGGGTGCTTGAAGCAAGTTTATTTTTTTGTCTTGGGGCTTGAGGAAAAGAAGAAGATAAGCGTGAGATACATAAAACTGAGGTGGGTTCGGCTCTATACCCTTGAGATTTGTTTTTTTTTTTTGCTGCAACCGACGATAACCTAACTTTCTAACTTGCTGCAACTATTTTTGGTTGCTGCTCCTCCAGTTCTCTTCTTTAAAAAGCCACTGTCTCAGGGTAACTTACCTGACTGCCAAAGTTCAAGAAAGAAACAGAAAATATAGGGATAACATATTAAATATAAATTACAACATGAAGCTCATACAAACTCTGCAGGTGAACTAAGAAGACAGTGAAACCATTTACTTTTGTATTTTGTTATGAGTGGTATGTGTGTTTTCATTATGAAATTACCTTCTAATAAAATCAAAATGTTTACTTCATTCACTTTACATTTTTTTCAGAAATTCCTTCAAAATACCAAAATAAAAAACACTTTTATAAATTGGCAGCAAATTTGTGCAAAGGAGTTTTGTAATAATGTAAGTAATCAGTTTTCTAAAACAATCAGATCTCCACCCCTGCAAAAGACAATCTTTGTAATAGTCCTTTCCTTCCTTCATTAGAATTCTCTGGCTATGAGTTAGGTGCTCAAGGCTTAAAATGATCTAGTAACCATGATCATTGTTGTGAAGCATTGTTCTCTAGGTTGATGAAATGGAGTTCTGTCCACCTAAAGCCATCAGATGTAACAAGAAAATCTTGGAATTGAAGATGAAAGTTCTCTAACATTATAACTTCAGTAGTTAAGTGTATATGCTACAAACACTTCTCATAAGTTCTTCTGTCACAAAAATGTATTTTCTGTCCTGTTTACTTCTCATCCATAAATGTTGCACATTTTCTATGTTCATTCTCTTCACCTTTCGAAACCTTATCACAGGCATGCTTTTTGCCCCCTTCCCCAACACATGTTCACTTACCTGGACATTTTTCTTGGCACATTCTTAGCCCATTTTAATCCTGTATGACAACTGGAGTTTGCCTTGTCTTTGTACAGTGTATTATTTATGTCTGACACCTTAACTGTTCAGGCACACAGCTCAGCAGTTATTTTGTTCCAGTAATTGCTTGAAAAAATATCTTCAGAGGTTGCTTGTTTGAACATACCTACATTTCAATAGCTATAATCAATGTTCTTTGTTCTAAACCATAAAATAGTTATATTGTTGAAGACTGCTTCCACTGTCTACTCTGATCTCACAGCAATATTTGTTCATTATTTTATGTACATTATATTTTATGTAGGAAGAAATTGCAGCATAAATTATCTTGTTTTCCTTGTGCTCCACTGCATGTGAACTTGAATTCAAGTTACAGTCCTCATTAAAGAGGGCAAATTATCTTGGCCAGATAAAACAAAACAAAGCACACTAATACCAATTCTGGAATGCAAAACACACAATGAAGTCCAAAGATAACTCACTTGATTATTAATCAAGTGAGTTATTTTCTCTTCGGACTACATGTGGCCATTTTTCCATCCAAATTGGTATTAGTGTGCTTTGTTTTGTTATATTATATTTGAGAAAGGTAGGTTAAGTACTGCAGTTACAAGAGATCCCACCAAATTGCGTGAATGACATTTCAGAAGGCTTACACAGAGAAACAGCTTTCTCATAGCTATACAGTGACAGTGTTTAAAATAATGCTTTACTTATAAGTTTTTGATGTTAGCCTTTCTAGCCTTGCAGGTGCTGTTCCACAGTCTGGTGGTGTTCTTGTTAGGATGTGTAGACTGTAATCCATAGACGGCAATCAAGATGAAATGGCTTAGCTGTGCTTGAAACTTACATGTTCTGAAATCATGCATTGCTAACTGGCTTGTTGTGGCTCTTTGTTTCTAAACTGTATAGCTAGCCTAAGCAGAACAACTGATGTCTTAACAAAAGTGTATATATAATGCCCCCCCCCCCCATGTGGAAAGCATATATCATATTATCTGGTGAACCAAGTGGATCAGTATATTTATGAAAAAAAGATGGCTGGCATCACTACACCTTGTTAATTGCAAAATGAATGAAGTTCCATATGATCAAATTCAACTTTCTGATGATTCTTAACTTTTAATCATTGATTCCTATACAAGCTGACAGTGATTTTGTTTCTTTTACAAAGTTCTCTTTAATGTTTGTGGAGTTGAAATATATATTAAGGGCTGCCCCCCCCCCCAAAAAAAAAAACTTTTGATAGAATTTTCATTGGTTTATGATCATGACAATTAAACTCAGCAACTACAGTCCTCATGTTGGAATCTGGGGACTCAGAGGTGAAAAAAGGAAGTCAGTTTTTGATTGTTCCCTGATGCAGTGAAAAATCTTTGCTCAGTGTTGTAAGCAGTGAACATTTTCTCTGATGAGGTTACACTTATTCATGGTCTAATATGAATACAATATGACATCCTGGGAGACTTATTACTGAACATTGTAAGGTTAGGAGCCCAAAATTAAAAGCAACAGTTGTAGGGGGTAGACATTCTACAGCCTAAATTTGAAAGCAGATCTCTGTGTTCCACTGTTTTCAAAGTACTTGTCAGCTTTACCCAGACTTATAAACATTCTGTTTAACTTATTTGTCACTGATCTGGCTTTAACATGAATTTTGTTGCTCACCCAGATTTTGCTTCCTAACCTTGTTATCAGTTTTATAATGGGAGCTAAGGAGAGATGGGTAGGTGTATTTGTAAACATCCAAATGTCTTGCTTGCAAATGCATTTAGTTCAAGTGGTTATATCATTGTTTGCATTATTAGATTGATGTTAACCGTGGGATTTCCAAAGTACTGTTTTGTCGATGTGATGTTCATGTTCTACATCCTCTGAAATAATGCATAAGATTATTTAGAAAGCTTATTGATTCTGTGCACATTAAACCTAACCTCATACTATTATCCACATTTTCATGTTAGTAAAATACATTATAAAAAGGGTACTAAGCAGGCAAGATAGTTGTGCAATAGGACACTGGTGCACAGACAATGTAGGCCTGGAAGGGATGAAAGGGGAAAGTAAAAAAAGCAATTCACCTGCAGCTTCTGTGTGTCCCTGAATCTATGACTGATTGACACCACTCAGTTAATGTGCCATAAAAAACATTCATCAAACTACCAGAAGGATAACAATATTATAAAAACAATATTATTCACTTTCTTTGGCTACTGTTGGCCGAAGGAGAAGAGGGGGAAGGTATGCCCAAAGGCGAGATTGTGTTGATTTGGACATGTTCTGAGGAGGGATGCTGGGTATATTGGGAAAAGGATGCTAAGGATGGAGCTGCCAAGGAAGAAGAAGAGAGGAAGGCCTCATAAGGTTTATGGATGTGGTGAGAGAGGACATGCAGGTGGCTGGTGTGACAGAGCAAGATGCAGAGGACAGTAAGAAATGGAAACAGATGATCTGTTGTGGTAAGCCCTAATGGGAACAGCTGAAAGAGAAGACTACAAACACTTATTTGGAACCAGGTGGATTCACGTGAATAGCATTTGCTTGGGAAGCTTTAAACTGTCCCTTTTGAGCTTCCATGGAAAAGGGAGGAAAAAAGAAATCCAGTATGACCTGATGTGTTCCAGACCGGACCACAGCTTCTCCTCAGGTGCAGAAACAGAGTACGAAGTACTGTTTTCAGCATACCACAGAGGTAAGTGTTCAAACCAACCTGTATATATATATATATATATATATATATACATATATATATATATTATATATATATATATATATATATATATAAAAAACAATGTGTGCTGTGTAGAGCATTCATCATGTGCCATAGTGACTGAGCATGTATTTCATGTAAATTAGTAAGCATGTCCAGCATTGATCCCACTGCACTATAGCCCCACCCCTTTTAGTTGGCCACACCCCTTCCCATTGGCCCCACCCATTCAGCTATTTACTGCAGACCCCCTTTGATTTGAAGTCACCAGCTGCCACTGGTTGTAACATAGCTTAGATACTAATCAAATAGAACACTTAAGGTGACCACAGGTTGCAACTTCTCTGATACAAGGATATGCAAAGCAGGAGTGATGCAATATTCAGTAATGAGACCCCCTTGATTTTTTTAATGCGTATCAGTTCTTTTTCTATCTGTCTTCTGGATTTCCTGCTTTAAATTGTAGAATGTACAAAGGCAGTATAATCTTTTGTTCAGATCTGTACCCTCCATAGCAAGGCTTGAGAAAGCTCTGCTCAAAGATTTCTAGCTACTTTGGAACTGGGTAAACACTAAAACATTATAAATAAAAATGCTTGGAAGTGCTCCTGAGCTATTGCAAGCAACCAAAATCTCAGTCAAGTGAACAACTGAGCTAGACATTTTGCAGGATCAAACTGCATGGGTTATTGAGTTGTGGTCTGATCACCACCTTAACTTTTCTCTTCATGAAGAACTGATTACCTACAGTATTCTGTCAGAGGTAAGAACTTCCCTATGGATTAATGAACCCCCACAATTAAAACTTGAAGTGGTCTGTTGGCATAATATGCTCATCGATAAAAATCATTAAGAATTTATAATTAATCATAAAGAATTAGTAGAATCGTAACTAGACACCTCACAACACATAATATACTTAACTCCCAAAAAACAAAATTGCTACTTTTAGCTGCAAAAACATTCTGCTATAGAAATACTCTTGTCAAAATCACTTCATTAAATAACATCCTGATTGAACAGGTCCCTAACACCATAGTCTTAGAAGTTACAATTGATGACCACTTGAAATTGACCTATTCTTCCAAACTGTTATTTAAAAAAAAACACCAAAAGCTTTGCCTCTTGTATAGAGCAAAACCCTACCAAATAAACAGAATTAGAGAAATTGTAACTAAAGCCTAGCTCCTACCCACCCTACTGTATGCATCCCCACTATTTACTAACCTACAAACACCCACTTAGACAAAGCTGGCACAATACTATAATAAATTAGCTCATCTTGCCCCTTTAAATTTCATCACTGTTCTGCCCTTAAACAATTAAATTGGACCAGACTCCCACACCATCTGCACTATAGTCAGCTACTATTGGCTCATACTGTAATACACTACCCTGATAGGTATCCAGCACTAAAAGAGATGCTTCAGCGCTACCACTTAGCAAACTTCTTCACTAAAGGCAAACTCCTCCTCTTCTCGATTACTAAAGTCAAAATGCATCATCCTTGTACTCTGCAGTTACCCTCTGGAATGCCCTCCCATGTGCACTCAAGCTTCTTGGAAACCAACAGGCACTCAAAACACATCTAAGAAAACACCTCTCAACATCCTTGCTCAGCAGCTGCACATCTGCAGGATAAGTACAAAACCTCTGCATTGTTCTCCCTCGTCTATAATACCTCTGCTCTCCTCCACTCTGATACAACCTATCCCTCTGCCTTCACCCACCCCACCTTCTACCTATGTCTCTCTTAACTCTTTTACCACTCATTTCCTTTATATCTCATAATTAAATCAACCTTTTGCTTTCCACCATTTATAAATAACTCAGTACTCTGCACTTTGACATCTATCCTACTGCATAGTTATTTAACTATATCTGTTGAGAATATAATTAATATAAGAAACCTTAGTACTGTATGTATAGTTACTATCTGATCTATTTTGACATTGTAAAATTTATTTTAATTGTATTCTGCCTGCATATACTGGAGCTTTTCTCCCTGGACCCCAGATGAAAAGGGTATTTTTGCCAAGCTAGACGTTCCTGATCAATAAATGTAAAAAAAATAAATAAATAAACTTTTTTGGTATTTATTATACTGAAGGTAGCAGTGGACATGTATTCTCTTTCCCTTTTCAGTTTACAACTCTATTTGAAAAAGAGATATAACATCAGGTTGATTTGCATAATGTTATGATGAACTAATCAGTAGTGATCAAGTCAGTATCATTGGAGCACATGGTGAAGCCAGGTAAAGGTGACTTTCAGGGATGCATATATTCTTTCATCCAGTGAGGTTAAACACCTAGGTATCATTTATCAACATGCTTTAATTTTTAGTATTCCATAGCATAAGATGCATCGATATTTCACTTGGAGCATCAGCCACAATAGAACAGCAACAATTATTTCTATGTAAACATCTACATTATTAATCAAATTACTGTATCCTACAGGATCCCTTATTCTTCAGTACTTTTATTTCCACTGAGGTATGATTCATACCACATATAGCAGGACAATGCAGCAGCTTCCATTCCCAAGTACTGTTTAACATTCAGCATTTGTGGTAGTCATCTACTGCACTAGTAACTTTACCTAAAGCATAAACTTTAAAACTTAAACAATTCTTAGACTTTCTGCATCTCACTTACCTTTGCTTGTGTGTGTGTGTGTGTGTGTGTGTGTGTGTGTGTGTGTGTGTGTGTGTGTGTGTGTGTGTGTCTATCTGCGTATGTCTGTACACAAGTGGGTGTGTTTTTGTGTATATCTCAGAATGGACTGACATCCTATCTCGCACATATAACTCATCTTACACTATTTTTTTGTCAGGACCAAGAATAGACTATAGGCCACATTCCAAAATGTCTGGTGTGAAATAACATGTTAAACTAAGTGTACTACTCCACACAGAATTACAAAAGATAAGAGTTCTGTCAGTACCCATTCAGTGTAAAATGTTTGTGGGGAATAATAGAGCCCTATTTCCAATTCAAAAGGTGGACTGGAATTGCCTTAATGAAAACATCTAACATTTTACATTGGCAAGGCTTGGTTAGAATAATTTTCTTAAAATGGATTTTACAAGTTCCGGTTTGCACACTAAATTTCCAAAGACAGGATTCTGTACAAAGAACAAGGTGATAAATATAAGCAAGAAAGATATCATGCATTTTGAGTTACTGAATTTAAGAGCAGGGAGAAATACATTCAGCAACCGTGTCCTTAAATGTTACACTAAAATACACCTTTTAGGTAAAAAATGCATCAAATATTGTTGCCTTTCTTTGAATAGGGTTTGAAAATACTGCATTATGCATTTAAATATGATAAGGCAAATGACAGACAGGGAGCATACTTCACCAAACCAATTCAGGTCAGACTTGGGTGATCAGATTGTTGGCAGAAGTTGAATATATATTAAGGTTAATTACAAGGCACGTCAGTTGTAAAGACATCTGAGAAGAATATAGTAAGCCATTTCATGTGCTGCACATCATGGCTTGTGCCGTTTATACTGGAGAGTGCTCGTTGATTGCTTTAAGGAATTGAAGACAAGAGAAAAATGAAAAGGAAGCAGACTTTCCTTGTGATTTACTATAATTTTCTACATGATAAGTCAAAAAATTCCAATACCTTAGGGGTTTCTCTAAAAATGAGATTGACGTAAGTTCTAATAACAAGATAGTTATGAGACTTCCTTTAATATACTTTGGTAAATATGCATTTATAAACAAACCTCTGTTAAAGAAATCTCTTACTACTCATAGGACATGGGGAATACAGATGTTGGTAGGTGTGCGCATGGGGTTAAGAAATTTAAGTATGTGTATGCCAGAGACAGAAGGTGTGATTAGAGTACATATGATGTAATTGGCCTTTTCTAAATGATGTAAGCATTTAGATGTCAAGTGATTTCTAATATGGCTTTGGACATGCTTTCTCAGTCACTAAGAGTTATGCCCCCTTCATATAATAATGTGTTACTCATATACATTAATCTATTATCATTTGTGCAGTTGTAATTATTACAAGTGTATTTGTGCTGTTCTTTTATTTATTTATTGTTGAAACTATTACTCACTATGAAAATAAAATAATTATATGAATTTATATACTTGCTGTATTGCTTATTTGTTTGTTTTTATCCCTTGTAGCCCAATCTATGGCTGAAAATGGTCTTCCAACCAGTGTTAAATAAGTCGACAGACAGATAGATTAGATAAATAGATAGATAGATAGATAGATAGATAGATAGATAGATAGATAGATAGATAGATAGATAGATACAGATAGATAAAAAGAAGCAAATAAGAGATGACATTATAGAGCTATGTATCTTCTTCCAATAACATATGTACTGACGTAGGGCAGAATCCCATCAGCCATAGAAAGTATAGTTGTGTAAAATATTACCATAACCTTAGATGTCCTTCTCTTCTATATGCTGCTGCATACATAACATCAGGGAGTTTGCTTCTGGTGAACTCTCGTACGTCTGGCCATTATACAAAAGTTAAATGCTACCATTAGGGCATGTGCGACATCCCACATCTCTTTCTCAAGGATGTCGGTGGTAAACAGATGTTGGGTATAAAGTAGATGTCAGCACACAACCACTTCAGAACTAAATGCTGCTGGAATCAGCAACTACAGAATGGGTACTCCAGGAGTCAGGCAAGTGCAGGGGGGAAGGCTGGGTGGGAAACTATACAGCAGCATATAGAAGAGAAGGACATCTAAAGTTATGGTAAGATTTTTCACAACAATACTATGTCCTTCTATTCATATGCTGATGTATCCATAATACCAGGGATAGTGCAAAAGTTCCTTTCCTAAGAGAGGTGTGGAGGACCAGAAGCACTTTCCATGAACCCATGGAGGATGGCTCTGGCAAATCCTGCTCTGGCTCTACAGACAATGTCCAGTTTGTAGTGTTTAGTCAATGTGTGTACAGAGGACCATGTAGCTGCTTTGAGAATAGCTGCTGTGTACAAACCTTTAAAGAATGGCCCTGAGGAGGACACTGCCTTAGTGGAGTGTGCCTTAACAGGAGAGGAGATCGACTACAATGGGTTGTGTAACTAAAAGAGATGGTTTTAGATATCCAAAAGGATATGGTTTGCTTGGAGTGAAGTATCCTCTCTGACGGATTTTGTGGAGAGGGAAAAAAGGTTGGCAGATTAATAGCCTGGTTCAACAACAGCTCATTGACCACTTTAGGCATGAAGGTTGAGTTAGTATGTAAGCATACCCTGTCCTTGTGGAAGACAGTGAAAGGGGGAGAGGTCATAAGGGCCTAGAGTTCCAAAATACTACTGGATGAAGTGATGGCCACCAAGAGTATTGTTTTCTAAAGTGCATTGTTGCAGGGAGCAGTCTTTGGCTGTTTCAAAGAGTGGGAGAGTCAATTTCTCCAGGACAAAATGTAGAACCAAGGAGGCAGAATGGGCTTCCTTGGGGGTCTGAGATGCAGTACCTCTTTCAAAAAAAGTTTGACTTCTAACCTTGAAGCCAAACATGGTACCAGGGGCAGGCAAGCTGAGATGGCACATAGATGGGTTTTAGTGGAGGAGTAGGAAAGTCCAGACTTCAATAGGTCACACAGGTAGGACAAAACCACTAGGGCCTCTGCTGTCAGTGGTTGTAAGTTGTTTTTCTTACACCATATAGAAAATCTCTTCCACTTAGGTAAGATTTCCTGGTAGTTGGTTTCCTGGCCTCCAGCACAACCTGAAGCACATCCTCTGTGTATAGGTGTCTGAAGGGAATCAGCTCCCTATCGCCCGCAGTGTAAGATTCAGTGTGGAGAGTTGGATGTAAGAGTGTTCCCTTCTCCTGTGGGAGTAGGTCTATTTGGTGGGGTAACTTGTGGTGATTGCCTTGGCTAGATGTAGTAATAGGGGGAAACAATGCTGCCTTGGTCAGTAGGGAGTCAACAGCAAGATTTGAGGCTGTTCCTTCTGAATTTTCAGTAGGACTGTTTGTATGAGAGGAAAGGGGGGATGCATAAGCATACATCCCCTTCCATGTGATTAAAAGAGCATCCACCTTCCATGCTTCTGGGTAAGGTACCCTGGAGCAGAAGGTTGGGAGCTGTCTGTTCATGGGGGAATCAAAGAGATCCACATCTGGAATATCCCATCAATGGACCAGGTACAGAAACACGTCCCTGTTCAGCATCCACTTGTGAGACAGGGTCATGGTCCTGCTTAATGAATCCACTATTACACTGTCTGCAGAAGGGAGGTATATCGCTTGGAGGAGGATCTGATTTTCCAAGGCAATTTCCCAGGCCTGCAGTGATAGCCTGCACAGGAGGTAGGACCCTGTCCCTCCCTGTTTGTTGACTTACCACAGCACCATGGTGTTGTCTGTGTACCACCTCAGAGGGCCTGATAGAAGCTGATCCTTGAAAAGTATCAAGGCCAATATCAAGGCTCTCATTTCCATGACATTGATATGGTCTTTCTGCTGAGTGAGGGTCCATGTGTTCCTCAGTCTCCATTCTCCTAAAGTTGTACCCCACCCTGTGTCTGATGCATCTGTTTGGGGGATAGTGATTGTAAGGGCAGGCTAGGATTTGACTGTATCTGGGTTATCCACCAATTCAGTTCCCTCACTAGGCATGGAAGCATGGGGATCATGATCTCCAGGGGATGAAGGTTTTGCTTTCAGATTGTTTGCAAGTACCACTGGAACTTCCTCATATGAAGCCTTGCCAGAGGTATCATGAGTATGGTCGAAGCTATGAATCCTGGGATTCAGAGGAATTCCCTGACTGAGATGACTTTGAGAAGAAGAACTTCCCTGAAGTAAGCGGTGAGAATCACAATTTTTCTGGGGGAAGGCAGGCCATCATTTCCCTTGAATCTGACATCCCAGGAACACCTGATCCTGTGCGGGTATCAGGGATGATTTTTGAGGTTTATTGTAAACCCCAGATCTCTTAAGATGGACATGGTAAAGTCCAGGTGTTGTAAGGCCATGGTAGTTGATGTCACCTGAATGGGAATGTCATCAAGCTAGGGGAAAACTTGTATTTCCTGTGTCCTGACAAAGGCCATGACTGGGGCCAGACATTTTGTAAATAGTCTTGGGGCCATAGAGAGACCAAATGGTAAAGCACAGAACTGAAAGTGAGCACAGTCCACTGAGAAGTGGAGGAATTTTCTGAAGAGAGGATGTATTGGGATGTGTAAGTAGACATTCTTAATATCCAAGGATACTAAGAAGGCCTGAGGAAGGATCAGGGGCAGAAGGGTAGGTAGGGAAAGCATCTGAAAGGAGGGAATCTAGTGGATGGTGTTGAGGTAAGATAAATCCAGAATTGGCCTCTAGGGACCTTCCTTTCTGGTCACCATGAAAATTCTTGAGTAGAACCCTTTCCCTCTTGCAAGAGAAGGGACTTTCTGAATGATTCCCTGAGCATATAGTACTGGGGGGAAGAATGGTAGTTGATCTCGGGGGGGGGGTTGCAGTATGCCTTTGGGACTAGCTCTGGCCTCCCAAGTCAAGAAGTATCCCTACTTTATGATAGATAGGACACAAGAGTCCAGGGTAACCTGTTTCCAAGTGTGGAGAGATAAGGAGAGATACATGGAAAGAGGGGGATCTGGGTGAAAGTCTGGTAGTCACAGGCTTCCAGGCTTCTCCTGAAAGGGCTGTTTGGAAGAAGGAGTAGAGGGAATAGACCTAGAAGGGGGCTGTTTCCTTTGGTCCTCCCTGGTTTTAGCTGGCACATTCCTAGCTGTGAACCTCACAAAGGAGTTTTTGGAAGGGTAATTTCTTTAAAAACATGGGACTGGGGTGACAAAGATATGTCTCAGTTCCTGCTTGTCCATGCCTTTAATCCAGAGAACCTTGAAGAGGTCAGCAGCAGCTGTACCAAACAAGTCTTTATTATTAAAAGGAGCATCCAGGAGTTTTTTAGATTTGATGTCATCAGGGACGGGCTGTAATTTAAGTCAAGAGTATCTCCTGATGACAGATCCATATAGAAGGCCTTGGGTGAAGGTCTGCTAATCCGTAGGCTGTTGATGGGGGGAGTAGATGGAGGATGAGAGATATGCTTAGTCTTTTGTTTTCTATTTTTATGAGACTCCTATGTCAAAGAATAGGTGATACGATGAAGGGTAGGAGGGCCAGACACTAGTCGGCACTCCACAACATCAGACGCTACATCTTCTTGTACAACTTTCATGAGGTTCATGATGGGTCAGATGAAACTTTAATTTTTTGTGCGTTGGGTCAACCCTATAATGTGAGAGGTGGTGATTTTATTGCAAAGTTGCTTAGGTTGGAAAGTAGTAAGTAAAATAAACACTGTTACAAATGCTAAAGCTGTCAATGGAAACAAAACAAACTGCAAGGAAAACCTTCAGCAGACCACCATGGTACCATGATGCAACTGTTAAAACCACAAATTTATTGAGTAAAACTGTAATATGCAGGAATAAAAATCGGTCCAATAAGCTCTTTTGGCTGATATAGCCTTCTTCAGATCATATGTGAATCCTACTGTAGATTCTATTTAAAACCCAGATGCCCAATCACAAATGTGGGGTGGACCACATATGCAAATGCAGATTCATAGTCTTAGTATTCATTGGAAGCATAGTGGCAAACTGCAGTTCTAGAAATTAGTCAACAACCAGTAGTGAAGCATTCAGTGGTAACTTTCCTATTGGATAAGCTTCTTAGCTTTAACCAATTGTTTTCTTAGACACTTATCCGTGTGGTGATAGGTTACTATAGGACTCATGGAGTCCAATCATCCTCTTGTGGCTCATTGCCATAGCAACAGAAAGTGGGTGTGACAACTGGTATTAGCAGAGGCAGCAAATACAGCTGCTGGAAGCTTTGTAGCAGCAGTAAGTAAGAAACACTGCATCATGATAAATAAACTTTCTAAGTTACATAGTCTCGTCAGGGCCCAATTCTTAGCTTCCTTGCTTTTAAGATAGGTCTTAATGACACAACACCGTTTAAGCCTGGAGGACAATGTGCTCTTAAATTAATAATCCAGTTAATTCATCTAATTTCTGTCCGATTCTTTATATCATCTTCTCTTAAGCTAGGTTGAATACATTCCAGGACTTTAAATTTAAACACGTGTTGGATTATGAACAATGTGCATAGCAAGTGCATTGTTTAAATCAGCATTCCTTATGTTTTTCATATGACATAGAATCCAATCCTTAAGGTGCTGATCAGTTTTTCTACATAGAAAGCTCTACATGAGCATCAAGATGCCATATAGACAAGATGTTAGTAGTACAATTTGCAAATACATCAAAAACATAGGTACTGTTAGAGATAGGGTGAATAAAAGTGTTGCGGCTGTCAATGTGAGTACAAGCTTTACAACAATGGCATCTGAAAGTGTCTTTTCTTACCAAGGGTGTCTGGTGATTGAAGCTATCTTTATTACTTAAGAGGCTTTTTATGTTCCGTTTGTTCTTGTACGAGAACCTGGGTTTGTCTCCTATGATATTTTTAATCCTCTCATCAGCAGTCAATATAGGCCAATATTTTCTAATAGTGTCACACATTTGATTATTATCAGTGCTATACACCAAAAGACAATTAAGTTGTGAATTACTGTTCTTATGTTCACCAGATGATGGAATGGTCAATTGTTCAGTGTAGTAGGGATGGCCCTTAAGGCGTCTCATATTCTTAAGATCAGTGGTCAACTTGAGATCTGACTCTTTCTAGCCCCTTGCACATAAATTACGGTGCAATTTATCTCATTCTGTTGCAAAGTCAACCTCTAACGTGCATAAACGTTAGACCTTTATGGCTTGATTTTCAAAGATATTTTTAAAAATATGGTTAGGGTTCATACTCTTTCAATGTAGATAGTGGTTTTTCTAGGTGCCCTTCTAATGGAGGCAGCTCTATTTGCCAGTGTCCGGATACAGCATCACCTTTACATCAAAAAATCAATAACTTCTTTGGAGTAATCGACTTTAAATACAAGAAAATTAGTGGTATTGTTCAGATAGTCAGTAAATGAAATCAGTTGGCCAGCATCCCCTTTCCATAAAATAAAAATATCATCTACAAAATGTCCATAATAGAGTAGGTGTTTATGCCAAGGATTGGAATCACATAATAGCTTCTCTTTCTCCCACTGGGCTAATACTAGATTCAAATAACTGTTAGCATAGGGAGTGCCCATGGCAACCCCACATATGTGTAGGTAAAGCTCCTGCCCATACACAAAGATGTTATTTTCTAGCACCAGCTCCAACAGGGGGCATATGGGGTCCATAGAGATACCTAGATGTCTGAGGAACCGATGGACAGCTTCAATACCAAATTGATTTGGAATAACCGTAAATAAACTATTGATGTCCATCGTTACCAATAGTAAGTCTCTCATATCCTTCAGATCCTTAACCTTATTTCTTAGGTCAGTTAGGAAACTACCTGTGTCCTTGAGCATGATAGTGGCTTGTTGTAGAGCTTTTTTCAACTCATTTTCAATGCACATTGAGAGAGGTTCCATTATCCACCCTCTTCCCACCACTATGGGTTGTAGCGGGGGATCTATAGCGTCCTTGTGGATCTTAGGAAGTCCACTGATGGCTGGTATGGTAGGGTGGATTACTTCAAAAAAATCATATACATCTTTGTTTAGCCATCTTTCCATAAGTAACTCATATAAGTGACTGTTGAAGCTGTTAATTATTCTGTTAACTTCTTTTGTATCTAATTTCTTGTAAGTCTGCATATCACACAGCATCAGATTCATCGCCCTTGTATAGCATTCAGAGTCCATTGCCACAATACCTCCTCCTTTGTCAGCCAGTTTAATAACCAGATCTTTTCTTTCTCTAAGCTCCTTGAGGGCATCCCGTTCCTATCGTGTCATATTATAGAAACCTCCTTGCCAGTTGCCATTTCTTCTTGACTTGGCTAACTCAGTTTCACAAAGATGTATAAATAAGTCTATTGTAGGGTGGTTTACAGGTGTGAATTTAAGAGCACATTGTCCTCCAGGCTTAAACAGTGTAATGCCTTTAAGACCTATCTTAAAAGCAAGGAAGCTAAGGATTGGGCTCTGAGGAGGCTAAGTAACTTAGAAAGTTTATTTATCATGATGCAGTGTTTCGTACTTACTGCTGCTACAACATCCATTTATGACTGACGTGGGACATCACACGCACCCTAGTGGTAGCATTTAACTTTTGTATAAAGACCGGATGTACGAGAGGTCACCAGTGGCAAATTCCCTGATGTCATGGATACAGCAGCATATGAATAGAAGGACATTATGCAATACTACTGACTTTCACAAATATTTTGCAATTCTAAGCACGTAAGACTCTGTTTCTGACTACAAATAGTATTGATTTTTTGTGCCTGCATTTTAGGTAGTAGTTAGTATTTGAGCCATTCGATGGTATCATGCTCTTTTCACTGTTCCGTAAATAGTTCTCATCTCGTTTATTCACACCTTCTTTTTAATTATTTTAATAATGCAGCATAACAAACTATGTGTTCCTAGTACTATTTTCCTTTAATATCTTTCTACTTTTAACTTTCTTATCAAGCTGATAAAGAGCTGGAAAGCTTGCCAAGAACTGCAGTAATGTAAATGTGGGCAGTGTGCTACCATTAGTAAGAATTTCAAACTCAGTCACTTTGAAGCTGAGATGGGTAATATCAAGAGAAAGTGCTGTAGTGAACTCTTTTTATACACTGCTTGCAGTTTTCTAAAATGTTATTAATCTGTAGGAAGGACCTTACTATAAATTATTAAGACACACCATATGCTGACTTTTAACAAACTTCCTCAGAGTCATAGAAAATATAAAGCCCTTTGGACAAAACCTTAAATATCTGTGACATGTAAGATGGTCAAGAATACAGAGACAAAATCATCTCTCTGCAGCTGTACCACCAAGGTCAGCATGAAGGGAACCACACACACACACACACACACACACACACACACACACACACACACACACACACACACACATACAGACACACACACACACACACACACACACACACACACACACACACACACACACACACACACACACACTGACAAGAGATAGACATATGCAGACAGACAGGCACACATATACACACACACAGTGACATACAGATAGACATATGCAGATAGATACACACACACACACACACACACACACACACACACACACACACACACACACACACACACACAGACATGCGTGCACACACACACACACACACACACACACACACACACACACACACACACACACACACTTGCCTTTACTTATGCAGAGGTACTGCAGACCAGACAAATGAAAACTTTACCTGCATCTCATTATTATAATGTGCAACTCAGACATCTCGCTGAGAACAGAAAAATCTACATGTACGATTCAAATGGCAGCAGTGAAGGGAGTCTGAAGACAAAATACCTGAGGATAAGGATGATTCCTGTATCCAGGCAGACTTGAAAACCCATTAAGTTAGATAATGTCCCGTAGCAATCTCTCTAAAAAAATCTTATTAATTGGTGACTTCATTGTACTAAGGATATGGTGTCACTGTCACAGACAGGGAGTTTAGTGCCTGTCAGCCTAGAGTAAGATGTGCAATCAGCCTGAGTGTTGCACCTCTGATTGCCTTAACCGCTCTAACTCTCTTGGCAGTATAAGCACTGAGTGACGGCAGCTTGGCTGTATACTAAAAAGTTTAATAATGAAAGAGGTGGTTTAGAAGCTTTACACTTTGAAGTTGCAAACATCTTTTCTATTTCTGAAAAACATTTTATATATTCAAAACATATATCACATTTTCCAGGATATAATGGGCCGGATTCACGAAACCTCCGTGTAAGACTTAATATGTCTTACTCGGAGGCTGCAGTTGAACAGTATGACGTCAGCGTGCCATGAATATTCATGAGGGCAGGCTGACTCATCCATAACTCTTACACGGGCTGAGTAGACAAGCAGGGGGCGTGTCCAACTGCCAAGCAGTCTAAAAGTCCATGCCCCTGCAAAGTTTTAAAAAGCATAATGTCAACAGACAAGAGCGAGTCCGCTCAAGTGTACTTGCACCCAACACCACACTCCCTGACACTGTAAACCCCCATCAGAGTTATAAAATGGAAAAAATGTATTTATTTTTTTAAATCCACGATATAGCTGCCTATATTTGCGCTTGTTTGCATGGGTGTGCCCATTGCTTAACCACAGTTAGCAATTGTGACATTGAAGAGCATATAAGAACTACTTATGCAAATTAATCTAATTAGCAATAGCATAATGGTAGAACGTATGCACAAAGAGAAGGCATTCATGTTTCGAGTCCCACCACTCCCCTTCTTATTTATGTTTTAAATCAGTATTTGAAATAATACCAGACAAATATGATTAAAATTTTATTAAAAGCAGTGACATGGCCAATGTATCAGCAAACAAAATATATATTTTTAAAAGACCCAGATATATAATGCCATCAAGCAACATTTTACACAGCTAAACACAGGTGCCCATAGTTTTATAGCACTTCACCCAGCTAAACAGAGTTGCCCATAGTTTAATAGCGCTTCACCCAGCTAAATAGAGTTGCCCATAGTATAATAGCGCTTTACCCAGGGCAATAGAGTTGCCCAACATTTAAAAATGCTTTACACAGTGCAATGTGTTTGCGCGGACGTGAGCGACGCTCCAACCATGGCACCGTAGGGCACAGGGGAGAAACGTAGAGCTAAGTTGCTTAAATGCAGCCATACCCCCTAGCCTGTCTAGACAGTATTAAAACAAAAGAATTATAAGGTTTGAACCCAGGACCCTTTACATCATAATCAAAGTACAGAACCACTAAGCCATGACAACATAGGGGAAACAGCCACTATTAACATACATAAACTTAGGAATGGTAGTTTAACCATTACTAAGCAGGTCTGCAGTCAGCCGAGAATTTTACAAAACGGCCAATCAAAAAAAAGTGTGGGAAATGCGGCATATTTAAGCCCCACAGGTGGGAATACACGCCATAACTGATTGTAGCTCACATCTGCAGTCAGAATGTCTGGTGTTGGCGAGGGAGTGCACTTCCGAGTGCAGAGATGGGGCACCGAGGAGTCCAAATACATGGTTTGGCTCCTAGTCCACCATCACGAGGCAAGACTCCTGCAGGACCAGTTCCAAGGGATGGAGTACAAGGCAGAGGCTTGGAACCGGTCAGCTCATGACCTCACCAGTGCCACAGGTTTTCCCCGGACTGGTGAGCAGGTCCGTCACCACCATGCGGACCTGAAGAGACGAAAGGAGGACCGCCTGAACCAGTGGATATAGGAGGCCCGTGGGATGCGGGATGCCCCACAACTGAGTATTTAGCCATGGAATGCAGTATGTAGGGATTTAAAATGGAGTATGTATAACAGATAGGAATGTCTCAATATCCCTTCATTTACTTTACAGCTGCAGGTGACCATGTTATGAATCAGCAAGCCTATGAAGATAGGCTGCTAAGGCTGCGCCACCAGGCAGGTTAATGATTATTCTGCATGTATTGTTATATAAAATATGGGAGAGAGCATGAATGAAAATGTTGTAGTCCAATAATACAGCCATAAAATGGACTGAATAAGTCCTCTGCATGTACTGTCAGATAAAAACGTTTGAGAGGCAGAAAAAGAGTGTAGTAACCCATTAAGAAAGGTAACAAATGTCTGGAATAATATCTCTGCAGGCACTGTCATATAAAATAATATGTGAGTGAGCCTGAAAAAAAGTGTGCTAACCTATTAATAAAGGTATAATATGTTGTGAACATGTCTGCCATATATACCATTAAAGCAAATAAAGGAGTGAGCCTGTGGAAAAGTGTTTAATGTCATTAATAAAGGTCTAAAACCCAGAGTGTGTCTGTTTCACTTAGTATGAAATGTTGTTGTACCCTTGCATTATACAAATAGTAATGTGTTAGAAAGTGCTGGCAACCCAGAGTTCTGCAGTCCCATCTAAAGTGGGTGATGAAAGTGCTAGTAGCTGTGAAGTAAATATACAGTCCTCAACAGTCAGTTACTGGCTGGCATGCATAAGTAAATCTGGTACACGAGTAGCATGCGAATATGTTCCCCAGAAATGTAAGTGTGCTTCAATAAATGCAGGTTCTGTACAATTAGAAGTGAAAATGTCATGTGAAAACATCCAGATATGTAGATTAAGAAATATAAATGCAACCATGAAATATGTAGCAGTAACATCTGCATCCTGGACAGTTAGTATGTGAGATACAGGTAAAGTATAGATTGAACTAGCCAAACCCATTGCACAACCTAATGCATGGTGGCAGGTGTAATAATACATGTAGGAAATATGCACCTGCAGTCACTAGGAATGTGGTGAAGAGTAAAATTGTTTATAAGATGTTAATGGAGGTTTTTTCTACACCCTACTGTTTGTGCATAAACCATGCAATTCTGCACCTCAATGGGTATGTGTAATCTTAAATATTTGTCGGGATATATGTCCTATTGTTCCATAAATATTTGCACTCATGTTGATTCATGTGCCCTGTTCAAACACCATGTTCATGGTGGCCTGTTGCTACCAGTCATCCCTGCAAGCGGTTGGAATAACCACTGTTGTTCACTATATGCATGTGTTATGTTTGCTGTTCAACTGTTGGAACTGTGGTGTGTTGGGTTAATGGGAATATTACTGCATGCTGTTACAACTAATCTGGAATGCTGTTGTTTATGTTGTAATTAAACACACCGAATCACAGAATGTATGGGAAGGCCGGTCCCAGCAGACCCACCTGTCCCTCCTCAGTTGGTGAGTGCACCTGGCACCAGTGGCTCAGGTGCCCAGCCCGGATTCCCCTACTCCGTTGGTCCTGTGCCACCTTCGGGTGGAAGCATTGCAGGGGATAGGGCTCATCCCCCCCATGCAAGCATGGGCGGAGAAGGGCCACCCGTCACCCTTCGAAGGGTCCGGGCTGTGGTGCGTAGGGAGATCCAGTGTTCAGGAGCTGATCCCTATGCCAGCTTGAGGCAAGAATGGCGCATCTCACAGGTGAACCTGCCCATCCTACTCAGCCCCCAGCACAGCCACCCCCGGGGCTGTGAAGGTGCAGTGGTGACTGCCCATGGGTGGGGATCTCAGTTCCACTGTTACCATCTGTGGGCTCATGGGCTTGCAATTTCCAAACAACCTTCCCCGTCAATTGTGTTCACCCACCCCATGTGTCAGATTCCGCCCCTGTATGCATCTTGTTTGTCTTGTCTGTTTACCTCCCCAACCTACCTCCTCAAATATACCTATTTCCCCTACCTCACTTACCACTCTCACCTGAAAAAAAAAAAAAAAAAAAAAAGGGCAATCTGTACCTGAAAAGAAATTACGCCCCATACATAGCTTCCCATTTTGCACATACAACAGTACACCGATAATTCTAATTGGCAGTGCAACAAACTTTGTTGTCCTCACCCCTCTCTCAGGGGTGGAAGGTCTCAAAACTCACCCCAAATTTTCAACATATGCACAGCTGTTGCTGTTAAAGAAATGGGCAGCTATGGGCCTTCCCTACACCCTTCCTGCACATCCCGAGCTTGTTTTCCTACTGTCTGTCCCTCTCTGTGCCCCCTTTTTTCACCACTTTCCTATCTCCCCATTTTCTTTTCTTTAAAAGAAATTAGCGCAGGGGTTAGCGTGAGTAAGCACTTTTAATCAGTAGTTAGCGGGGGTGCATGGGTGTGTGATTGTGTGCACTTAGCTAAGCATTGCTAAGCGTCATGCAAACCCGTGCCAACTAGCTTACAACTGCTTAAAAGTGCCTTTGTCACTCTGTATGACAAGGCCCTTGTATTGCTCATCAGCAAAATAAAATACCCTTGTCAGTCTCAAACCCCACACCTTGGACTCACTAGTCTGCATGATGTACCACTAAGCCACAGCAGATACACAATAACTTTGTGCTGAAAGAAATATAACATGCATTACAAGGAGTGCATGTAAAGGGAAAATAGGAAAGCCATAGGAATACATTGCAATAAAGAAATATAACATGCATTACAAGGACTGAATGTAAAGGGAAAATAGGAAAGCCATAGGAATACATTGCAATAACTACTGTTGTGTGCCAGTTAATTCCCTAATTCCAAAAGAAAGTACATACTCCCATGTATCCAGTGTTAGCATTAGGAGGTGTGAGTAAACTTACACACTGAGAAGAGTGTACTTGAAGAAGCAACAGTCAGGTTTCAGTACAACATGCATTTCACTGGCTACAACACAGCTTCAGATATGAGACATATACCAACCTTCTGACTGACACAACAGTGTCCACAGCAAACAAGCATGGTCCCCACCTTGCAAAACTGAAAGGCCTAGGCCTACCTAACCTATCATTTTATAGCAGTGTCCTGAAATCACAATGAGAACTGCAATTACCACACAGCAGGCTGCATGCTAGTACTAAATGCTGGGCACCAATTGGTGCAGAGGCCATCACATGCACATGTGCAGATACCTACAAAAGCAGCCTGTACTTGCTGTCCACATATGCAATAATATCATTGCAGCAACTGGAGAGAGAGAGAGAGAGAGAGAGAGAGAGAGAGAGACAGACAGACAGACAGACAGATAGTTGGAGAGACCAACCCAAAAAAAAAAAAAAACAGAGGCGGTTGGAGACACCAACCAACCAAAACAAAAAATAAAACAAACAGAGGCAGTGGAAGACACCAACCTAAACAAATAAAAAAAAAAAAAAAACATCAACAGGTACAACAGACTGAGGTGAGAAATACAAAGGTAAGGTATCTAACACAGATGTATTTGCTGGCATCCGAATGATGTGTCTGAAGGGTACTCTACATTCTGTGAACACTCCTTATGTGTTAGCAGTCCATATCTATATGTATATGCAGATGTGCATAGGGCAAGGGACATACTGCAACTGTTAGTGAAGGCTGGACATATATATGTATTTGAAGGTTGCTATGTGAACATATCTATGTAGGTTGTAGTGTGTGGCATTGAAAACAGCAAGCAGTGCAGGTATATGTCATGTGGTGGTAAAATGCTGTGGGACTGAGTTACAGCCAGTGAGGTCTGCTACAGCTATACGGCCTGAGGACAGCGAAATACATTCTGCACAATACAGTGAATATTATTACATAATTGTATGTCTCACAACTGTTCCATAATTGATATTCCCACCATGAAAGGTGGGCAGTATATCTGCATATATGTGCATGTATATGTGCAGCAGTGGCTGTTTACAAGTATGTGTGTGTGTGTGTGTGTGTGTGTGTGTGTGTGTATATATATACATATATATATATATATATATATATATATATATATATATATATATATATATAGATATATACATATATAGATATATATAGATGTATACATATATAGATATATATAGAGATATATAGATATATACAGATATATATGGATATCTATGGATATATATAGATATGTATATATATATATATATATACATATATATATATATATATATATATATATATACATATATATATATATATATATATATATATATATATATATATACACATATATGTATATAAATATGTATATATAGAGTGATATATAAATATATATGTATACAAATATATATATATATATATATATATATATATAGTGAGAGAGAGAGACACAGGGTCAGATGTATTGCAACAGGTGCCTGGTGACCAAGGCATGGACTGAACACCAGTGTTGATACTGCAGTGCCATACCCCATTCCAAAACACTTTACCCACTAACTACCAGATAGGTGCTTGCCTGACTAACACTGAAGGTGTCAGAAGGGAACATGGGACACAGGTGGACAGTAGCCTCCCCTTTGATATTCACAGTGCCACACTAGTCTTGTAATCTGTCTACGTGGTATGTGTAATCACAAACAAAGTGTCATGTACGGAAATATAGGTCAGTGTTCCCCTGTACTCATCACAATGCCCCATGTGGTATGTACCTCACATGAAAACTACAGCAAGTGGAAAGGCCACAGACATACTTCACAAAGGGTAATACTGCCCTGAAACACATACCCTATGCAGACTGACTCACATAACCACAGCTACAGTGCGTTGTATACCGGCCACCCAGAGGTTACCTCTGCCAAACATACAGAGGTATGCCACACCCATAGCAGTCAGACAACCACCATGTCAACACCTCATAATCCCACTGGGCTACACGGCCTAGGTCCCTAGTCCCCGCAACCTCATTAAACAGCACATGCTGGAGGGATAGGCTCCTATTGGCAAATATGCCATACTCTGGAGTAAACCACCCAGCATGAACAAACAAGGCTCCTCAGTAGCAGATGTCAGACATACCACTGATGATTGTCTGGGGGATAGGTAACACACCCTGGGAATCACCTCTGTGTATCCGGTTGACAGGAGGAAGTGAAATCTAATTACATGTGTGTCACAGGCCAGTGTAGCATATGGCTAGGTTGCTCTAGGCCCCAGGAACAATAGCGTATTACCTACTTATGACACAATGCACACAGACATGTACACAGTGCAATACCTGCTATGTGAGGTGGAATGAGTGTGACAGTGAATGTGTGCAAGGTCTGTGATGGTGTGATAGCTAGGTGTGAGTTTGTTTCTGTCATGGTCGTTTGTGTCTTAAGTGTGAGGCCAGAGAAAGATGTGCCAGTTATTGAGATGCAGACATAGTAGGATGGTATATGTTGTGACTTAGTTCCTTGTGTACGACTGTGTTGTCCCATCATAGGCTGAAGCAATACATGTATGCTCAGTAAGTGGTACTGCTGGTGAATCCAGCCGACATTTGAACTGTTGTACCACCTGAAGTTGTAGTCCTAAGCAGCACAGTATGGTGTATGTTCACAGTCCTTGGTAACACTGTCTTGTGTGTATCCTGCAGTCTGCACAGATTACATTCCTCAGGCATAGGTATCTGTAAGTAGGGGCACACAGTACTGTAAGGCACATAGCAAATGCTCATCTGTGTTAGCATACATTTGTGTGTTGTATGAATGTCTGATGTGTGTGTAATTATGCCTGTACCATGTCCGCAATCACATGTGTAATGCAGGGTTTGCATGTGTACCTAGCAACATGTACACTCTGTTACAGCAGTATGCCAGCTATATTAACAACTGTGCACATATGTTAGGTAGGGGTATGGCATCAACGACTAGGGTGGGTTACTGGTTATACTGTAACTGTACTTCACATTCATTGCAATGGATGACATATTTCTGCATGCATTAGCTTGATATGTACCCCCCTGGCAAGGCTGTGCATTGGATCCCAAACAGTGAGCTGAGTACTGGTGTATACTGGTGTGTCATATGGAGTGTGGCAGGCACTGTCAGCCAGTTGTGGACTGAGCACTGATATGTGGTATTGAATGTGTGTATCCTCTGACAGATGAACAGATGCTATATATGGCAGTTAACTGATATCTGTACTGTATAATGTTAAGTGTGCCACATGACTTGCTCACACATATCGTTTACTTGTCTTACAGGCCTATGGCTCATCACAGGAACCCCTGCTACACAGCTGCAGAGGAACAGGAAATCCACCACAGCCTGGTTCAGCATTATACCCTGCTGTTTTCAAGGGCCTGCCAGCACCAGCAGGAGCGTACTGCACTGTGGCAAGAACTTGTTCGTCGGGTAAATGACATAGGCATGCATAACCGGACATATGAGCAGGTACACCATCACTGCAGTGATGTAATTAGACATGTCCGGTGGCGTACATCTGATATCCACAGACAATAGCTTGCCACAGGTGGTGGGGTGGCCATACACCCCCCCTCACCAGAGTGGAGGAACTGCTGCTAAGTGTGGTGGCTCCTGGCCTACAGCAACAACAACATCACACATGTGTCGTCATGGAGGCCGGAGCCACCCAGCATAGTGACATGGAGCGTGCAGGTAACATGCCCTAGCTGTAGACTACTGTTACCTGTATTGTTAGATTATGCATGTGTGAGATGTGTACTGTGTTTAGCAGTTGTGCTGCCTATTGTGTGCAATACTGATAATTTGAATAGTATCTGTACACCTGTGCCTGTTGTTCTACTGTAGTTTAGCACACTCACAGTAGCAATGCCACAGTTGTGGCCACTGACAAACTGTGTCATATTCTTGCAGGTCCCTTTGGTGTGACAGCAGGGCAGACATTACATGCTGGTGAGTATGTTAACACTTTAAACTTGGTATTGACCTGTGCATGTCATAGGTGAGGTGTAGGCCATGTACACATAACACACCTACGCATAATGCATGCTGTGCATGTTTGCTGTGAGACGTGAAACATCTCAGTAATGTCAGTAGCTGCCTCAATCACATGCAATGCACAGAGCATCAGACACAAATGTGGCAACACTGTACTGCACATTGGATAGGCATAGTTGACATACATGTACACAACATAACACGTTTGTCATACACAGTACACCTCAAGATGCTACACATAGTGTAGCAGGACACTCGCTGCCAGGTCAGACTTCAGTACCCACATGTCATCCACACACCACACATACCATACTTGAGGGGTAGGGGCCTAGCATGGGGCTGTGCAACCCTCCTCAACACATAACACAGTCATGTTAGGCAATGCTCCCTATTGGACACCTCACACACCATTGTGCAACGTGGCTGTGTAATTGTGAACTAAGCCACGGCACTGCGGTTCAGGTACAGCATGCTAGGTGGTGGTCTAGTACACTTTAGTGGCCTTGAGTGACCACATGATGCATGATGATGATGGCTAATGGTACTACACCCCATACTGTTACAATGGCCATGTCCAGGACTGGTATCCCATCATGTATACATGCATCACTCATCCCATGTGTGTACATAGCATGCATGTGCTACATCTGTGTCCACAATTATCTGCTACAGACACGGACACTGCAATCAGACATGGAAATCCATGTGACACACAGATAACACACGCAGCCATGGTATGTATACCTGTGTGTGATGTTGCACAGGACATTGCAGAGCTTATAATACTTGCACAGAAATGTTGTGTCCTTGTACACATTGTGTTCCAGAGTGTAGGCAATAACTGAACATGTACACACATGCACCACAGCCATGTACACTGTCATTAACTATGGATGTCTACACTCACACTGCATGGACTTGATCAACACTTATTCTGCATGCTGACACGAGTGCGTGACTGTTTGCCTTGTGATACTGTCACCCACCTTCAACCAGTATTGAGTATGATTTGGAGTTCTGTTGTGTGTGTGTATCTGCTGTAGTGAGGAGTGTGCATGTGTTCCTGTGTTCCTGTGTTCCTGTGTGCATGTGTTCCTGTGTGCCTGTGTGCATGTGTGCCTGTGTGCATGTCTGCATGTGTGCATGTGTGCATGTGTTCATGTGTGCATGTGTGCATGTGTGTATGTGTTCCTGTGTTCCTGTGTGCATGTGTTCCTGTGTGCCTGTGTGCCTGTGTTCATGTGTGCATGTGCAGACCGTAATGTGTGTTTCCTGTCTTCCTCTCACAGGTGCTGAGGTAGGGCTTGGCGAAAGCAGCAGGTGACCTGAAGCCACTGCCACGGATAGTGGTGATGATGACACATGTATTTTGGCACAGGGAGATTTGACAGGGTATGTTGTTTGTCCACCAATCGACAGTACACAGTGTTCAACCCCATCTATGCGCACACTCATACTGCCATTACATCCCTCACCACCAATGGCCATAGGGGAGGGATAGCATACAGTTGGCATTGACCAGGAGAGTGTGGTACCCATGGCACGTGCATCCCCTCACAGCAGTCATAGCCATAGACCCGGAATGGTACCACATAGGTGGAAGTCCAAGGGTTCTCGGGGGAGCACCACTGGACATATTGCCCCTGGCAGGCATGCCCTCACAGGTCTTACGATGACCACTATGTTCCGGGCTGTAATGCAGGCTCAGGCATGTATGGAATGGTACACCAGGCAGGGACTTAGGGCACAGAGGGCACATAACACCGCTATCAATGACAGCATCAGTGACCTTGCCGGTGCCATCCAGACATACACCGAGGTCATTGATAGACATTGGGGGGAAACAATAGATGCCCTCCACAACATGTCTTCCTCAAGCCAGGACCATGCGGGACAGTTGCGACGTCGACGCGGATGCATGCCAGCAACAGCAACAACTGGCAGTGGTCGCAGACGGCCCACAGCTCACAGCCACTCCCGTAGTGGCAGTACCAGCCCCAGCAATGCTGGGGCTGGCCTGTCCAATGTCCGTCCCAGTAGACCATGTGCATGTGGCTCTGGCCAGTCCCAGCAGGGACATGGGTCCAGTCGTCATACCTCTGCCTCTGATGACAGTACCCAGTCAGGGTTGGTACCCGATACCATCCGTAGCACCCCTGCCAGGCACAGGTACTGTGTCCATGGCCGGAGACAGTGATCTGTACAGCCAAGCAGGTACAGTCTGTGGCTGTTCCACAAACCACCGTATATGGCAGCCACATGGTGGAGTTGTGTGCACACACACATTAAGCAAACAACTAGGGCTCACACATACACACACACATTACATCAACATTGGCCCATGCTGTACTGTTGTCCCCCCCCCCCACACACACACACACACACACACACACACACACACACACACACAGACATGTCGATTGGATGGGTCAATATCAGGCTCTGGCAAACAACAAAATGCCCTGTGCATATGATGATACCTGTGCCGCCTCCTGTCATCTACATTATTGATGGAGGGACAGGCTAACATGGTGCTGATGCACAGGGTGACACTATAGCAGTGTATCAATAATAGCGAGTTGTCAACAAGGAAGTCTAACTACATCCTTGTAGGTATATCTGAGCAGACATGCATCAAAGCTCTGATTGTCAATGTAGCATTGTTTACACCACTGTTAGGTCTGAGTATGTATTATCCACCCATGTGCCACTTGGCTGATGTGTGATTTGTTGCCAGCGTGTGTTAGCGAGTGGACAGTACATGTGTGATGTGTGCAGTACAGATTAGCAAGTGTACATCTGTGAACATGGTGGGTGCACACTGTCTGGATGTACGTGCATAGTGGACACATGGGACGTGTGGCATACCCTGTCGTACACATTATTAACATCCCATTGCATCTTTCAATGGCCAGTATGCATTCTACTACAGTTATGTACTAACATGGGTAGACGTGTGTATGACATGGGTTGACACTAATATCAGTCAATGATTTGCAGTCTGGTAGTATACACAACCTCAATAGCATGACTATAAGCAATCATTGGATGATGTCCTGACAAATGACACACAGTAGTAGGCAACCCAGTATCAATTGGATCCTTCCTGTGCTACACTATAACACTAACCAGTGGTGATGACCACCACCCATTACTGTGACCGCACCTGTGTGTCATATAGCCCCCTTAGGTACATGCAGACACACTAGGGATGTGTCCATCCAAATCTGGGAATGCATGGAATGGCCTACAATGCATTCCCTGGATGGGACGCATATCCTACACAAGGGTATCATACAGACAGATACCTGTTGTGTGATACATGCTGTATAGCAGTAAGCCGACTATGGCATAGTCATCCTCATGTACTATACATACTATCCCGTCAGTACCACACTGGTGGTAGCCCTCAACATGTATGTTTTATATACTTTATTGTATTTTTGTCTTTTTGTTTAAACTACCAAAGAGAATAAATTGTTTTTCTTTAAAAAGTATTTTTTCCTACTGTTAATGTGGAGCTTTTCTCCCCGGGCCTCCGCTGAAAATGGACATGTATCCAGTCGGACCATCCCGGTCAACAAATGTAAAATAAAATAAATAAATAAATAAATAAATAAATGTCGGGTACCATTGTGTACATACAGACCCATGTTATGTCATGTGTCCCTTGGTATCCACATATCCATAGGTATTGTGGAGTCCGAAGGTGTATCACAGACATTAGAGGCCTGAATGCATATCCACAAGGCAGTCGTACACCTATAAAGACTGTCCATTCTTGGCAGACTTTGTTGTGTATGACCGTGTCTGACATATACCCCAGGCATATACCCTCACTCACACTACTCTTAAGTAACTGTCATGGGTGTGTGTGCCACAGATGACGTTGGCCACAGAACACGACAGTGGACGGCTATGTCACATTCATACATATGTGACCTACGATCTGAGTAACAGCTGCACAACCTGTCAATGGAAACAAATGTATTCATGTAGTATGCAGGTTTCACACCTATGTAGTGATTGAGGGGACATGCACACATATATATTTGCCACACAGATACCTGATGTCTGCAATGCACTTACTGTTGTCATCATACTATGTCATACCATAGTAAAAGCAAAACCCACACCGTGTTGACCAACAGTGACACACACACAGTCAGCATTTGCAGGATTCAAACCCCTACCTAACTATGTTATGATACTAGGGAGAGACACATTACCACTGTGCACTATTTGCTTTACTGGCTGGTTTCCCTTCTCCTGCTGTATTTGTAGGATGGTGACATCATCAGACTTTCCAAAGAGGAATGTACCTCTTTCAGTGTGTTTTCACAGTCTCCAAAAAGGGAACACCTCTCAAAGGAAACTGCACACATACCCCCCCCACACACACCCCCCCTCACACACACACACTTTGCAGGATTCAAACCCCTACCTAACTATGTTATGATACTGGAAAGAGATGGATTAACATGGCGTGCTATTTGCTTTACTGGCTGCATTCCCTTCTCCTGCTGTATTTATAGGATGTTGACATCATCAGACTGGACATGGTGATGTGTGTACACTTTGTTTTATGCCATTCCAGGATTGGTCCATGTGGGTCAGCAGGTGTCAACAGCTTGAACATGACCTCAGTATCCTTACCTTGTGTGATCTATCTGTGGACACATTGACATTCCACCATATGTCAACACATATTTATGCACAGCTTCTTGGATTTGTGGATACTACATGTTTCTGGGATGTTGACAAAGGACTATTCAAAGTCTATGTGACACATGTGTAGATGTGTTCATTGATGTATGTCCTGGGTGGCTGCCTTGCAAACAGTCTAGCATGTTTGGGAACCATGACCTGCACATGAACATACCACAGTTGGTAGGGTTGTGTGTGTGTCAGCTTCCAATAGCTCTGTTTATGACTGCAACCATGATGGACTCCATGACTTTGCAGATCAGACCTCATAGGCGTACTGGACTTAACTTCCCATGGTGTGTTGTGCACCAACACTTGTGGGGAGTGCCATATGTAGCTGTGACGCATTCAACGGTTCCACATCCTGTGTAGGGGGTGCGGCTCAGCTGACTGTTCAGGTGCATGATCTGTTTGTTCTGTAGTTTGTGCATGACACATATTGGGAATCAATGTATTCCACCTGCTACCATGCTTTTGGCAGTGGGGGTAGCTGCTCATCCATTCTACATGTGATATCTCCTGGTATGATGATGTGGACTATTGTCAGTGGGGGATGGGTATGTACATATGGGCCTGTCTGTCATGATGTCGGCATTGACACTCAGGTACAGTTGGCCTTGACTCAGGACATATATGTGTGTACATTGATATTTATGACATAGCTGAAGGAGGTGTCATGATTCAGTCTGGACTCCTTCTCAGCTCCTCTTTACAAAACACTAATGAACATGAGCACTAATCCCTGTTATACTCTTTTACATGCTTAACACCCTACTGATCCTTTGTGATCAGGCTACAGAGTATGTCATGATAATATCCTGGCATGTCCAGGGGTCGGTTTTGTGTGTACTCTTCAGTCCAGCTGGTGGATATTGTGATATTGACACAATGTCACATCTGCCTCATGTACACAGACAACCCTCTCCTCCTGCCAACAAACTCAGATATATATGTGAGATGCACCTATATAGACATACAGGGAGCTGAACTCTCTCGACCCATGACTGGCACAGTCTATCAGGTGGTGAAGGTAACCACACACACCACATATCAGTCTCACATATCCTCTAGCAACAGCACTCAAACCACATTAGCACAAATTGACATACTCGGATGCTGTAAATGTACTCTACCTAAGCAGCAGAGACCTCCAAAGCAAACACACACACACCTGCTACCCCACTACAATATCCACATATCACTAAGTTCACAATGTCAGTGTGCCACACAATCACTGCCCTTCAGGCTAAACAACACACCTAATACACTTGTAATAGGCGACACTTATGTTCAGACACACTGACGTACCACTCACCAGCCCTGACAAGGAAATAATCACTTTGGGCTGTCTGTTGGGTGCCAGGATCTGCCGCATAACACAGGCAGTCAGGTCACTCCAAAGCAAGTACAAGACTGGCACCATCATTGTCCATGCTGGTGTGTGTAACCTCAGACGTTACTCCCTGGACCACATGACATGATACATGGAGGTACACTCTGATCATGTAGCCCAGGCCAGTATGACCCTGACCTTGTCTAGCATCTTACACCCACCAATTATGATGTCACAGTATATGGACACACATATCACATTTAACAGTTGGCTAACAAATTTGTTTCATTCATAGGGGATACAGTGTCTGTCAGCATATGGTGACATGCTCAACATGCCATGTAGCTTCACTATGGACAGCTTGCACCTGTCACCCTTGGACTTTGGTATGCTGGCTAAGGCTCTTGCTACCGCCAGAGTGCCGTTTTTAAGCAGGGCTCAGAAGACAAACCCACCTCCATAGACATTACAGGTTAAATGAAACTAAGGGTAATGCTGCTCAACAACAGTTGTGTTAACCTCATATTGTGGCCACTCAGGACTCTCCTCAGTATGGAGGAGAGCAATATCTGTGCAATGACAGACACCTGGTTCAGGCTCGCTTATGCACACCAGCACTACCAGGTTATGTTTCATACCATGCAGTCTGACAACAAGACTTGGAACAGACAACACAACTAGGGGGAGTATCCATATACATCACAGATACACACACCTCCAGGTTAGTACTGCACAAAGCATCACAGACCATACATATACAACTACCATTGTGCAATACTGCCTTTCAGTTTGTTGCCTGCTACAGAACACACTCCCAAACTCAGGAACCACACTCGGCTTTTGTGGGAACTATGGAGAATATGAAGGTCTCCACAGACACCATTATATTGTGTGACTTCATATACGCACATATTGACTGGGGATACTACTCAAGCCCCAACAACCTCACCAACAGTCACTACAATTTGCGGACTCATATGCTTTGGCATAACCAGTCAGCACAGCCACAAGGGGGAATACATATTGGACCTGCTCATCACCAACATGGGGACTCTATGTTTCACACCAGCGATATACCCCTCATTGGTAAGGTCAGAACATACATGTATCTCAGAGGACATACATATACCCTTCACATACCCATCCTGGGTAATCTTGGTGAACTTCTCATGAGCCAACATCTCACTTCACCGAAGCAAGGTGGTATCCTTCAGAGATCCTGAGACAGTGGCATATACTGCTCACACTGCTGCATCCTTTACATACACATTCTATGGACACCTAGTGGACTGCATGGATTGTGCTATCCCAAATAACAACAAGACCCACTACTACAATGTCAGGGGACCTGTCTGGTAGACCCCAGCCATTAATAAGCTGTACAACATCAGGAGGATGCTACTACATGATAGAGCACAATCCCAGACTGGGAAGGCATATGTGATCTGTACTAGCAGACAGCTACAATCACTCATGGACTTTTCTAAGGGCCGCTTCTACCAGACAATTGCACCCGACACATAGGACTATCACAAAGCCTTCTTCAGTTATGTCAGGAACCTGGGTGGACACTCACTGATATGCTGTGAGTTACTGCATACTGACTAAACCTACCCTGAACCCACTGGCATTGCCTACATCCTGGCAAACAGGTTCAGTGCAGATGTCTCCCACACATCCCCCCTAAGGAGCAACTATCCATCCCAACAGAGTATAACCTCCCTGACATTACACAGTAACAGGTGAGTGCTGCCCTCCCCACAGCGTACATCACAGTATCAATGTGACCAGATGGTGTTCCAGCCTGCATCATACACGAGCATCATGACAAACGCAACCCTCACATTACATCACTGTTCAATATTGGAGTTACCACAGGATATGTACCCGAGGAATGGCGTACTGGGACAGTGGTCCCGATCCACAGAGTTGGTGCCACAACGGACCACAGACAATATTGCCCTATAAGCCTATGTAGCCTGTTCTGAAAAGCTATGGAGCATATTGTCATAGGACTCCTACACATAGACATCAGGAACCTACAGACACTGTGTCCTACTCATTTCAGCATTGTTATGGGCAGATCGTGCCTCTTGAACCTGTAGGTATTCTTTAAATGGCTAACAGGTCCATCGACATAGGGACAGCTATCCACACAGCCTACCTGAACCTTGCAAAACCATTCAACACAATAACCCACTGGGCCATTATGCATAGGCTCACCAGCGTCAATTTGGACACATATCTCACACAATGGATTGATACCTAGATCAGGGATAGCACCCACATGGTCAGGATTGCAGGTGCCATGTTTGACTATACACCAGTTACACATGGCATCCCACACAGCTTGGTCCTGGGATCTCTCCTGTTCAGTATATATTTGTCTTACATACAGGCTATCACAGGGGGAATATGGCTGAACATGTTTGCACTTGACTGCAAACTGTGTGCCATGATCAACTCTCCAGCTGCAACATGCATACTCAATCAGGGTCGCACAGAGATGGATGACTGGTGCCTGAGCCATGGCCTACAGCTAAATGCCATTAGTTGCATAGTCATCCCCTTTGGGAGTAACAACATGCCCACACATTACCACATAGGTAGTACTCCATTACATACGGTAGGAGTTGTTAGGGATTTGGGGACATCACTTGTTCGTACTGTCGCCTTTAACATTCACATTGCCAAAGTGGTTGGACACACCTTCTATGTGTGCCACCTTATCCCATATGGTTTCACATCTAGATCGAGTGAGGTCATTGTGCCCGTATACTCATCACATCCATGCTTGGTAACAATGCCAAATTTGGGGTGTACCTTACCTGACACCTGCAACAACTGTACTGGCCATGGACAGTCCTCACCAAGCAGATCTAGGGACTCACACGGATGCCCTGCATAGTTCAGATGCAGTAACTCCAGCTCTACTCAGTCGCTTACCACCTACACAGATATGATGTGTGCCTGTTGTTTACAGCTATACCCAAACCAGAATTACTGGACATGCTTCACCTCAGGATATCCAACTCCCTTGGAGCTACACACTGCAGGGACGTATACCTCATCACAGATGTTAATAGGACATTGTGGAGGGACAGATTTTTATCCCAGAGGCTCCACTCACTACAGAATGTAATCCCAGTTTCACATAGGCAGAGCCACCCACTGACCACCTACTGGAGACATATTGACAACTGTATGGGTGATTGTATATTTACCCCTGAGATATCTTCTGTGTCCCTGCTAGACAGAGGCACACCAGCATAAACGTACATGGGCTATCTTGTGTGACCTACTATTCACACACACAGTGTAGCAATCTGACAGGGTTGCGAATGCCAAACATACTCTGGCTAGGCTTGTACATGCCCTAGGGCAGATAGCCTAGTATCGACCTCTGAACCTATGCTAATGTTCAAGATGCACAATGTTTATTGCTGATACTGTTTGCAGGTCTTTATCATCTTTGCTTTACCAGTTTCCATGAAGAACTTCAGTATCTGCAGAACATATTTGATTATGGCAGGGTTCACTATATTATAGATGTGTCTGTTGTCATATAACTGTGTGCACAGGGCTGATTGCTGCATAGTGACAGGTTCCTGGGTTAACACATGCAACTGCCAGATATGCGTGGCCCACTGCTGTACTCATACATGGCCTAAGTGTGTGAGCATGCCCAGTTCTGACATTACATGTTTTGTTGCCTGACATTTGTCTCATTTATTCAAGTGTGTGAGCATGCCCAGTGTGACCCTTCAGTATGTTGCTATCTGAGGTCCACTACATTTGCTGATGTATGCGAACATGACCAATATTAAAATTTATACTGTGTGTGTTGGAAGTCAGGTTCTGTTCTCACTGCAGGACTCACCTTTGTGTCATAACTCAACAAGGATTATGCTGTGCCTGCAGGGTTTCCATGGAATACTTTGCATAGACTTATCAACATTCCATCATACAGGTGGACCACTGCAATACTGTCATGGTTTAGTGGTTCAGTACTTTGGCTATAGTGCACAGTATCCTGGGTTTGAGGCCCATCACTGCTTTATATTTTCATACTGAGCAGACCACACTGCTTAAGGGCCTGTTAAGCAAATATGAGCATGTTGGCTTTTGTTCAGCTATTACCTACTTAGACCAGGCTTGTCCGACATTGCTCAAAATTTACCAACATTGCTGGATGTTGCCCACAGTTGTGCTAGTTGGTGTGTGCGATTTTGTTTGCATATACTACATGGTGATAATTGCTGTTTAGCACTGCTTTATTTTGCTTAACACATGGCATTCATGCCTTAGGTGGTGCTGCAGGGCTGCCTATGTTGGATGCACATACTACACTCCCTGCACATGTTTGGAAGCAGGTAGTGTCAACTTAGGCATCCCTTTTACTTTATGTACAAGTCGGAGAGGGGTATCATTTCCAGAGTTCCTACTGAGCCAGTGTATGTGCTATGCGTTGCCTCTTTAAGCATACTGGACACGCCTCCTTCTGCCTACTGGGGCAGGCTCAGGTTGTTCCTCCTCTGAGTCATGCTCTGCCTGTGATGGCCTTGGCAATGGTGGGGGGCTGTTTGGCCCAGGCCAATGCTGGTCCTGCTGCAGCTGTTTTTGCAGGATCATATTATGTAGCATAGCACATACCATGACAATTTGGGTACATGTAGTTGGTGAGTACTGCAAGGCTCCACCAGATGTGTCCAGGCACCGGAACCATGACTTGAGCAGCCCAAACACACGCTCTATTACATTACGTGTTTGTGCGTATGCCTCATTATGGCGTTCCTGTTCAGGTGTGTGTGCGTTTCTGATGGGTGTCATCAGCCACGGCTCCAGTGCATAGCCAGCACCCACCACTAGGTGACCATGTGGGATGTCCCCATTGACCAATGTCTGGTACAGCTGCGTCAGATGCCAGATACTGGAATCATGGTAGCTTCCAGGGTAGCCTGCACACACATTCAGTATTATGCCCTGGGCATCACACACGACCTGGCAGATGATGGAGTGGAAGCCCTTGTGGTTGAAGTAGACCCTACCCCACTCGCTGGCTGGTGCTTTGATGCATATGTGTGTGCAGTCTATTGCACCCACTACCTCAGGGTATTTCACTATTTGCTGGAAGAGACGCATATTGCTGGCCAATACCTCATGGGAATTGGGGAAATATACATGATCACCGACATGTGCTGACATGGCATCCAGGAACTGGTGTGGTACCCTGGATGCTGATGCCTGTGATATCCCCATCATATCACCAGTTGGTCTCTGGAAGGTACCTGTTGCTAATATCCTTAGGCCAACACATACCTTGGTTTCCACTGGGATGGGTTCCCCTCTGTTGGTTCTGTGTGTGAGGCGTGGCCTGCACAGCTCAACAATTTGCTGCAGGAGGTCTCTGTCCACTCTATAGCGCTTCACTATCTACAGCTCATGTAGCCCCTGGTAGTTTACCCTGGGCCTGTACACTCTTCTCCGTCTTCTTACTGTGGGTTGTCCAGCAGCATTTCCATTGTCACCACCCTCAGCATGTTGCATATGTCGCCTTATAACAGCAATGGCAGCCCCTAACATTTCTTTGTCTCAGTAAAGCTTTTTCAGTTTTCACTTCTATTAGCTTACTGCAGTGTCACTTGTGAGAAACATAATGGACTGTTGTTTGCAGCGTTTTAAGTGCTAGGCTGGGCTGGGCTAGTGTACTGCCTGTGTAATTGCCTGATTCTGATTGTTTTCATCTGCTAGCTCTGCTAGTACTCCCTGGTAGCTTCCTACTATTTGTTGTGCTTCCTTTTTCCTTTCTGTTTCCTCAGGGGAGAGCACCGCGCACACAAGCGCAAACACGAGCACAGCAACTAAGACACATGCACACATGCTTACACGGACTAAAACTTGCTTATTTGGGTCAAAACGCACGCACACCAGTGCAAACGCGCTTACAACTCTTTAAACAGCCTTATACATGCTTACTCCAGCTTAAATGCGCACACTCACACTTACACGCACGCACTCTGTCTTACTCGTGTTTACAGGTGCTCACACGCATGCATGCATGCTCAGCAAGAAACTTTGGTGTTATCCATGGTATACACCTTCCATTTCTTGGCTTTCCCTAGCCTACCTGTTGACACACCTCTTTCCATGATGTCTAAATGACAGCGGACACATGCCACTCTGCTCCAGTGAGCTTCACTTCTTTCATACATACCCTCCTCGTGATGTCACCTATCTTCTACTCTGTTACTACCCATATCCTACCCCTACACGCCACTGACTGTGCTCATTTTCTATGTAAACTAGCGATTCACTATCCTAACACTCATTTACATAGGATTGCCTACTAATGCTTGGTTACATGTCTTAGACTGAGCTTCCCCCCTTAGCAACCTCTACTCGGTGGCCATGTTGTCTTCAGCCTGCCATTCCCTTGCATTGTACATTACCACTTTCAATAAAATCCACGTTTGTGGGTTTTAATTTGTAGTATTCTGGTTTTTAGAGCGCAGCCTGTTTGTGCGGCACTGCGCTACGCTTAAACATCGGAAATCGGTGAAAAAAAATAATTTTTATTTTAATTTTGCATCAGGGAACATTTCCAATGGCCGTATATTTGGCCATTGGCATGCTTCCTGCACTGGATGTAACCTTTATTTGGAGTTGTCACGGCTTCGTTTTGCTAGTTGCAGAACAGTACCCAGTTGTCAACTGAGTACATTTCTGCAAATAACATTGGTCTTACTTGGACAGGTTCGGGTTTCCTGAATCACAAATCTACCTCATTTGCATGCCTTTCGCCTGCAATTGCGGTGATTTGCATGTCTCAGCCTTGCCCGTGTAAGAGCCATTTTAGGAGCTCTCTTACACGCCCCTACAGGCTGTTCCTGGATCGCTCGTCGGACATGATGGCTGCATGGAGTCTTATTCTACTCTTAGACTCTGTGCAAGCCATCGTGAATCCAGCCCAATATCTCTCACTGTTATATATGTGGTGGGAAAGGCAGTGGTGTCTCAATAACTGTAAAAATACACATAAAATCCAGTAGCCAAGAATCTTATCAGGAGAATAAATTACAACAGTTAACAACAGTGAAACTGAATACAGTATTACAGGGATGAAATGTATATAGTCTTTATGCCCTACTGAGCATGAGGATTTTCTAATGAACATAACTTCCAAAAATGTGGCTGAATAAACCATTAAATATCAAACAAATATGCTCAATTAATGTTAACTATGTTAATCCAAACAGTTTGGAGCAAATAGCCTGTATTACAAGTAGGGATAAAAACAATTGTGCAATCATTCTACCGCCAATCAAAGTTTTTAGTCTTCAAATTAACAAAGATCATACCATTTTCCCAAATAAACCATCTTTTCCTTAGCTTACCAGTGGAACATATGAAGCAGTAAATATGATTGTAATGAAAACATACTTGAATGCTGTACTATTTCTTTGACGTTATTAACTAACAGTTCGGATATCAAGTTCAGACAATATCTAACTGAGCAATATACGTGCACATGCCAGAACACACACCATGTCACCTAACTCCCATGGTTGCACTATTATGTTTATCTCAGAAAACCCTGGTGGCTTAATATCTTGACCTCTCCAACTTATAAAGTCATGCCCACTACTTCTCCATCTGCCCTACCCATTCCCTACTATATTTTGAATATTCATGTCTCCTGTTATTAATGCTTCTATTGCAGCTCTCAGTATTCTTCAATTTCTGTACTCTTCACTGCTAAAATTTCCATCCCTCTTGTTTTGACTGTGCCACATTTGCCTTACCTATAACACCTATATTAATACATTGTATACTCTTAGTCCTACTTCTTTATGAACGTTCTTGTAAATATATATATATATATATATATATATATATATATATATATATATATATATATATATATATATTATTTTACAGGACTACGTTCAGCTATCAAAAACACAAACCCTCAAACAGCTAAATAACATATATAAAACATTGATAAGAAACATTACTGAACACTTGTAACTTCAAAAATAAATTTCTCGAATGGGCATAGTTGGCCAACAACCAGGAAGTAACGCAATACATAAGGTAAATGAAGGAAACCTTTTAAATTTGCCCTATTCCCCACTTTAGTGCAATCTCAAAGTTGGTATATATAGTTAGAGGGGCATGGGGTGAAGTGGTCACAATATTGGCCAACTATGGCCATTCCATGAATTTATTTTTGAAATAACACATTTAGTAGTGTTCCATATCAATGTTTTACGTATGATATTTAGCCTTTACAAGATTTGTGTTTTCAACAACCAAACATACTGTAGGCCCTTATTTTACATCTTGTTATGTCTTCACAGAACTGTATAATTTAATTACACCTTTAATGTTACTTTACAGTTGTCATCATGTATGTAACCCAGGCTGAGCCTGAAAATAGTCAGATTTGATCAGTACTCTCTCCTGGTAAACAAAAACAAACAAATAAATATACTTCTGCCATAACACACCCCTACTCATGCTGGTAAGCCACAACTATACAGGTAAATAAAAATGATAACATCACACATTTAATAAAATAACAGAAAAAAAGTAGATACTACTTTGTTGTCAAAAATTCTCACAGCTCCTAAGGTACTTTAGGTTATACAATCTATATCGCTAATGGCCATGGAAAAAAATTCCAAGAAGTTCTTTGTTTTAATGCAAGTGAGAGAACTAGTTCTGGAGCATTTCTCCCCGGGCCTCCGCTGAAAACAGGATCTGTGGAACCTAGTCGGACTTTCCCGGTCAACAAATAAATAAATAAATAAAAAAATAAAATAAAATAATGCCTCCAAAAACACTAGTTAATGAATTTAACGCATTGATTTTGAAATGTTTGTGCACCCAAATAAACCTAGGACATCTCCTCACACATCATATGAAAGACTCGTCTTCTGGAGGTATAGGTTTTCCTAATATAGAACTATACTCTATTTATTCAATGATTAAGACCTTTTTATTATTAGTAAATGAAAATGATTCAGCTAAATGGAAAAAAATTCCAAGAAGTTCTTTGTTTTAATGCAAGTGAGAGAACTAGTTCCAATAAACGTCTAATTCTAAATAACCCATTTATTTGGATATTAAAAAAATATTTTTCTTTAAATACATTTCCTAATAATCTAACTCATTATATGAAACTTTTATTAAAAGATTTTTGAAATTATATATAGAAAAATATGATCTACAAATATTGGCTATTCATTTTGTTTCTTATTCCACATACAAAGGATGTTTTCACCTCTTCCAATCTTCCTAACATCTTCTCATTGAAGGAAAAAAATCTTAATTCTTGGTTTCAATTTATACAAAATGACAATTTAATTACATTAGAACATCTAATAAATTATAACTTAAATAGGATCGCATGGTTGCAACTTCAATCTTATAGATAATTTATGACTGATAAAATTAATTCAATTCCTCAAAGCTCTTTTATCTTCCAGCATCAAAGGTGAATGTGCTACCTGTTATGTTATTAACAGATTTCATGACCATTTCTGTTTTACACTGGACTTTGCTTCTGTTGAGTTTATAGCTACACAAAACCGCTAATATAACAGGCTGGGTTTAAGTATAATGCAAACTCTATTAAATACTATGGATAATGAAAATGAGCTATCAATGGAATAAGGACCTGATGGGAGTTGGAAACAGCACAAAGTAATACATTTGTTTTCCATGAGCTATAGGAGTGTTCTACATCTCACTCTGTTGTTTTTCTAGGCAAATATAAGAGGAGACTATGAGAGGTGACAGAAGCATTTCTTAGGAGATACCTATAAACCATGTAATTTATCAAGGTCCAACTGTTTATAGCTATGAGTCTTCACAAAACAGTAATGGATAAGGATTCTAAGGTGATTCCATATGGTACATCTGGAGCAGTAATTACAAACAGAGTCAGAATGCCTGTGTTATCTTTGCACACAAAATATTGTATTATCCATTCCAGAAAGCTAACCTTCAGAAAGTGTATAAAGAAAAATACAATGGCATTGTTTAGTGAGGAAATCTTAATGACTGCTCAGTTTTTATTTCTGCATTATGTGGCACATTTTAAATATAGCTATCCCTCGTCTTACTGTGAGTGATCAAAGAACTCACTCTTGCTTGATAAACATGTGACAAAAGGAAATACTGCCAGCCCAGCTAGTGGAATTTTGTAAATAATTATATATCATTTGTGAATATTAATATGATTTATATAGAAGTGTGACAGAAGTAGATATTGCCAGCCCAGCTATTTGGAATTTTGTAAGTGGTTGTGTGCCATTTGCAAATGTCAACATGCTCATGTAAGATGCTTGTGTTACAGATGTATTAGAACTGTATGTCATATTGTACAGATGTGTGCTGAAGAGATATTTTGTAAAGTACTGAGCAGAAATGTATATACACTATTGTAGCTGTTTACATGTATGTATTTTAACAGGGGAGACTGAAACACATGAGATCAACTTGCAAAACTTCAGAGGAATAGTTGAGCATGAGTTACTTTATGGCAAGGCCATAAACAAAAGAAATGTTATCTTTCAGTTTCAGTGTACTGTCCTAAACTGTGGGGGAATGTAAATTATTTTACGACTTCTACCATTTGCCTTAGATCTAAGAAGAGCCCTTGTTTATGTAGTTTCACAGGTAGAGCCTATATGCTGTTGTTTTTTGAGCCTGAGAACTGAAATCAGATGACAAGAACTTATGTCATTCTGCAAGTATCCCAGAAGTAATATTTGGGATATTAATTTAAGAGCTCTCTGAGAGAGACAGAGCATTCTGTATTTTGTCTTTGACCTGACAAGAAGACTCATTCACCACACGTTTGCTCTATAAGTAAGTTAATTAGGTTATAGTAATTCTCTTAGAGTCAGTCAGGAATATAGTGAGGTATAGCTTAGATGTTTTCTGTATTTATTTCAGACTGTCCTACAATGCTGTTTTAAGTATTTCCTGTGATTTTGAACTCTGGTGTAACTGTGATTATTTACTGAGTATTTTCTTGTTCTTTTATTATTTTTTATTAAATATAATTAAGCCTATTATTGCGTCTGGTATTTGTAAGATATTTAAGTTCTGAGAGTACTTGCATATTTATTTGGTGACATTGTGGGCAACTCCTAATAGCCTTGCTCTTGGTCAAACTACCATTTGTATTGATAGTAACATTACGCAGTAAGATTGGACACCGTTTGTTAAGGGCCTTAAAGTAGCTGATAAGGAGTAATCAGTTGCAGTAATAACTACCTTATAGTCTGGGCAGAAGGGGCATAGCTAGTAAACCTGTGCCAGCCTTTCCCAGGTGTGTGTGTATGTATGTGTGTGTGTGTGTGTGTGTGTGTGTGTGTGTGTGTGTGTGTGTGTGTGTGTGTGTGTAACTCAAACCTCAAAGAGTGTGTGTGTCAGCTACTTGGGCAGGGACACGAAGCACTGATTAGACACAGAGGATGCTGGAGGTCTTGGCTTGGTCACTCAGCTGAGATCTCAACTCTATCGTTGTGCCAATGGGTAGTTATATTGGGGATCTGGAGAATTAGATACAAACCAGAGCCAAACTGACTGTGGTATCTGTGTATTCTTCAGGGAAATTGCACTTGATGCAGAGAGCTGCATCTAGAAATACTGTGTGTGCACCTGTCATCCTCCCAGTGTGTATATCCCCACTTTTGCCAGTGGTGAGGATTGAGGCTCATTGATTACTAGGCCAATGGTGGATCATCACATATTAATTAGTGGCAGTGGTAAGTTATCCACATATTAGGATTCTGTGGTATGGATAGTGAACTCCTGTAGCCTGTAAAAGTGGTCACGAAGGAAGGTGTTTGTACTCTCAATCAGCCACACAGTGAACATTCAGAGTTTTATATCACATTTTTTTTTTGTTAGCTTAGTTAGTCAGGGAGAGCAGGCAAGGATGTCAGCAGAGAAGTATGGCAAGCTGACAAGGAGCAAGTTGGCTAAGATGTGCCAAGACAAAGGACTTTTGCATGCCAACCTGACTTAGGCAGAGATGGTTGCAGCCTTTGTCACAGCTGCATCACAGACCAGCAACCAGGAGGACAAACAGACTGGCTTTGGTGAGGCACAACTATCAGAAAATGGACAGTTCATCTTTTCCACAGAGGACTTAAAAATCCATCTGGAGTTAAAGAGACTTGAAATGGAGGCAAACGGATACAACTAGAATCACCAGAGAGAGACTGCAGAATTGGACGCTGAAGAAAACTAGAAACAAATGGCACTAGAATGAGTGGAGAGACTGAGACATCTGGAAGGTGAAGAGCATGAGAGGCAGAGGCAACATGAGAAGGAGATGCTGACTCTTTGCCAGGGTCATTGAGGTAATGAGGAAGGGAATAACCAAACCCCAAAAGCCACAAAGGTCAGTATATTTCTTTCACAATTTACAGAAGGTGATAATTTTGACAGTTTCATTCATATGTTTGAAAGAGTATGCAAACAGTATAATGCTGATCAAGGGCTCTGAGTATGGTTCCTGACCCCCTTACTCCACAGTAAATCTGAAACTGCTACTTCTAAATTGTCTGATGCTGATGGCTTAAATTATAATACTGTCAAAATGTTTTTGTTAGATTGCTTTAAGTTTACATCTGAAGTTTATACAAAAAGTTTTGTGAGCATAGACGCAAGGCAGATGAAAGCGCATATGAATATATTGCTGAGTTAAGCATTTATTTTCATAGGTGGAGGAGTGGGTGTCAGGTTTCCACTTTTGAAGGGCTGGCAGACATTTTGGTGAGGGAACAAGCCCTTAGCACTTCTCATGAGGACATGAGAATCTGATTAGCAGATAGGCAATGAAATACTGCAGATGAGTTGAGGAAGAAAAGAGGCCTGTACATTACAAGCAAGGCATCACTGCACTGGAAAGTGCTACTCGTGGGTCTAAGAGAACCCATGGTAGGCAGCCTAAACCACCCCAACAGAATCCACCACGGTAAGCCACTAGTCCAGGTACATGTTCAGAACCAAGGGTTAAATGTTTCAAATACAACTAGTGGGGGCATGCAGCATACAGATGTCCATGTAGGCAAGGTGGGAAATAAAATGTGGGAGAGCCAATGAGTAGGAATGCCAGAATGCCATCAGTAAGTTGTCTGGAGACAACAAGGGTACCAAACTACCATAAGAGTTTACAGCCTATCTTAGTAAATGGGAAGCATGCCACTGCAAAGGGAAACACAGCCTCTGACCTAACCATTGTGAAGCCTGCAATGGTTAAAGAGGAGCACTACTTGCTTGGACAGTCTACTCCAGTCAGAGCTTTAAGAGGGACCCCATGCCAAATCCCTTTGGCTAGGGTTAACCTTGACTGGGAGGGTAGAAAAAGAAGCCAGCAAGTATGTGTGTTTGAGGATATCCCTGCAGATGTCCTGATAGGGAATGATTTTGATAGTGCAGTACATTGTGTGCATGCAGTGAGATGCAGTCAGGCATGGAGACAAGCATGTGGGTCTGGTTGCGTGAGGGGTCCCAGACAGACTGATGGACTTGAAGTCAGGACTGATGTGGTGGTTACTTCAGGAAGGGAGCTCACCTGTAGCAGTGAGACTGAAGGTGAGCCACAACTGCTTGTGGGTACTGATGTTCCCTTGGACAGAGCGACTGCAAGGTTAGAGGTGAGTAATAGTACCCAGGCTGACAGTAAGGCACTATTCTCAAATGATACCAGACTTCCTGTGGAAGCAGAGCTGATAAGGGTTACCAAGAGAGAGAATTCAGAGAGGCTCAGCTCTCAGACCCTACATTACAAGGTCTGAGGGATGTAGCCAGTGAGGCACCTGATTGTCAAGGAAAAGGGGAATCTGTATACTGGGACAAAGGGTTACAGTACAGAGAGTGGACCCCTGAGGTAGGGCTAAAGGGTGAGAGAATACAGCAGTTGGTAGTGCCCAGACCCTACCATCTGGCACTTCTAGCCATATCCCATGATATTCCCTTTGCAGGTCATATGGGCATAAATCATACCAAGAGACATGCAGAGCTTTTATTGGCCTGGAAATTCCAGAGATGTAACAGGATACTGTAAGACCTGTGAGCAATGTCAAATGGTAGGCAAGTCAGGAGACAAGGTGAAAACTCCTTTGATGCCTTTGCCTGTGATTGAGGACCCATTTCAGAGGGTCGCTATGGATATTGTGGGGCCTCTGAGTACCCCCAAGTTCCACAGGGAAAAAGTATATTCTAATGGTAGTAGCTTATGCTACCAGATATCCTGAGGCTTTGGCTCTGTCCTCCATTGAGTCAGAAAATGTGGCAAATGCTTTGTTAGAGATTTTCAGTAGGATAGGTTTCTCAAAAGAAATGCTGACTGACAGAGATGTCAATTTCATGTCAGACCTGCTGGCTTGTCTGTGGAAGCACTGTGGGTTGAACCACTTAAAGACTGCCCTCTACCATCCCCTGACTAATGATCTGGTTGAGAGGTTAAACTCTACAATAAAGACCATACTACAGGCATTGGCAGACCAGTTCAAAAGGAAGTGGGACAAATATTTGCCCCATTTGTTGTTTGTTTAAAGAGAGGTGCCCCAGGAATCTACAGGTTTTTCACCCCTCGAGTTGCTGTATAGGCATAGGGTAAGGGGACATCTTGATCTGATTTGAGATGAGTGGGATGGTGAGTGTGAATGTCACAAGGATTCTGTTGTACCATATGTCCTAAACCTCAGGATAAGGCTCAGGGAACTCATGAGCTTGGCCTAGGAGAACCTGGAACAAGCCCAACAGCAGAAAAAGGTCTGGTATGACAGGAATGCTTGAGCTAGAGAATATGCTGCAGAGCAGCAGGTTATAGTTCTCATTCCTTTCAGACACAACAAGCTGCATGCAGTTTGGGAGGGACCCTTCAAAGTGGTAAGGAAGTTCAGTGATGTTAACTACATGATAGAACTGCTAGGTAGGAGGCAAGGGTGCAAACTCTACCATGTTAACATTATTAAACCTTACCATGATAGGGAGGACCTGGTGCTAAGTATTAGCAGTAGGAGGCAGGAGGAGTCTGAGGGGGATCTATGGCTACAGGACGCCAGACAGCCAAATCCCAAATTACTATGGTGGAGCCTAGGGTTGCAGGCATATGATAGTACACTGCAGCACCGTATTGGGGTTAGCAATGCCAAGGCAGGTAGAATCTCAATACAGGGTATGGGGTAAGGTATTCCCAGATAGGTTCAACCCTCTCAAGCAATGTTTCTCAAGGGTCACATGTAAAACTAACTTGAGTCTTCGGGGGGGACGTGTGACAAAGGAAAATACTGCTGGACCAGTTAGCTGGAATTTTGTAAATAATTATATGTCATTTATGAATATTAATATGATTTATATAGAAGAGTGGCAGAAGGAGATATTGCCGGTCCAGCTGTCTGGAATTTTCTAAGTGGTTGCATGTCATTTGTGAATGTCAACATGCTCATGTAAGATGCTTGTGTTATAGATGTATTAGAACTGTATCACATATTGTACAGACGTGTGCAAAAGACATATTTTGTAAAGTACTGAGCAGAAATGTTTGTGCACTATTATAACTGTTTAGATGTATGTATTTTAGCAGGGGAGACCGAAACATAGGAGATTAACTTGCAAAACTTCAGAAGAATGGTTTAGGTTGAGTTACTTTATGGCTGGGCCATAAACAAAAGAGATATTATCTTTCAGTTTCAGTGCAGTATCAGACACACTGAAAACCATAAAACTGCATTAATCGACCAGCATACGGTCGACTTGCAGTTTTCAAGTCGGCAGAATGTCAAACCCAAATCAATCAACTGCACTAGAGTGAGCAGGTACTGTAATTCAAGCATTTGGGTTTGACATTGTACAGGGGGATCTTGGTTAAGCGAGGAACAGGGAATTTACCCATTTCCTCATTGAAGTGTGATCTCAGAATTGGTATATTTAATGTGCAGGGGGTGTGGAGGGTACAGGGGGCATAGCCCTTCTGCAAAACAGTAGAATTAAAGTACCATTGACTGTACAGTTTAAAGGTACGTTAATGTGCATAGCAGGAGATGAGTGACGTCACCTCCTGCTATGTCGAATACATCAAACCACGATTGTCGATGTATTCATTTTCAGTTTGGTTTACTTTTTGGCATTCCAAATTCCACATTTAGAGTCGACATTTTAAACAGTTGACTGAAGCAGATTCAAAATGCTAATAGTAAACCAAGTTTTTTGTATTGTCTTTAAATGTGAAGGAATGTAAATTATTTTACAACTTCCACCATTTGCCTTAGATCTAAGATGAGCCCTTGTTTATTTATTTTCACAGGTAGATGCTAAATGCTGTTGTTTTTGAGCATGGGGACTGAAGTCAGATGACAACAAATTATGTAATTCTGTAAGTATCCCAGCAGTAATATTTGGGCATTAATTTAAGAACTCTCTGAGAGAGAGAGAGAGAGAGAGAGAGAGAGAGAGATGGGGCATTCTGTATTTTGTCTTAGACCTGACAAGAAGACCCATTCACTACACTTGTCATTTCTCTGTAAGTCAGTTAACTAGGGTGCAGTAATTTCTCTTAGATTCAGTCAGGCATGCAGTGAAGTATAGCTTAGAAATTTTCTGTATTTATTTCAGACTGACTTGCAATGTTGTTTTCAGTATTTCCTGTGATTTTGAACTCTGATGTAACCATGATTATTTACTGATTATTTTCTTGTTTTTTTATTATTTATTATTTATTATTAAATATATTTAAACCTATCATTGCGGCTGATATTTGTGAGACATATTTAAGCTCGAGTACTTGCTCGAGTACTTGCATATTTATTTGGTGACACTGTGGGTCACTCCTAATAGCCTTGACTTGGTCAAACTACCATTTGTATTGATAGTAACATTACGCAGTAAGATTGGACCTGTGCCAGCCTTTCCCAGGTGTGTGTGTGTGTGTGTGTGTGTGTGTGTGTGTGTGTGTGTGTGTGTGTGTGTGTGCATGTGTGTGCGTGTGTGTGTGTGTGTGTGTATGTGTGTGTGTGTGTATATAAATTGGGTCTATATTAGATCACTGAAAGCTTAAAAAAGCAAATGGTGATTAATTGATCCTATGTAAGCGAAAGCTTACAATGTTGAACTGTCAGAACAGCGATTTTTTTTCCAAAGGAAAAAAATCGCTGTTCCAACAAAATAAAAAATAAAAAAACAAAACACTTTAAACATTACATTAACTGGGGGGCTGCATTCCCCACACCCCCCTACTTAAATATACCAAATCTGAGACCACACTACAGTGCAGAAAACGGCAAAGTAACAAAATGGCCAAGTGAATTCTTTCCCAGAGAAAGAATTCTCTTAAAAGCTGCTTTGATATTTTGCCATTTCAGTCTTTTAAGTTCGACCAAGATGCATTCGAAAGAATGCATCTTCGGTCTTCTAATAGGAACCCTATAAATCAAACCTCAAAGAGTGTGTGTGTCTGCTACTTGGGCAGGGGCATGAAAAACTGGTTGGCCAGAGAGGGTGCTAGAGGCCCTGGCATGGTCACTCTGCTGAGATCTCAACTCTATAGCTGTGCCAGTGGGGAGTCTTACTGAGGATCTGCAGAAGGAGAGAGAAACTAGCCCCAGACTGACTGTGTTCTCTGTGTGCTCTTAAGGGAAGTTGCACTTGGTGCAGAGTTGCATCTGTGTGTACGTCCCCCACTGATGGCAGTGGTGAGGATTGAGGCTCCGTGATTACTGGGCCAGTGGTGGGGTATCACAAGCGGTAATAGACAATACCTCCTGTCAGAATATAATAGTCGTAGGAAAGCATGTTAACCTGTAAATTGTACATTGTCACATAACATACTGTATTATTGGCACCACCCTTTGTAAATTTTCAAAAATATATACATATAATCTAAGTGCATTTAATGTTTAGAAGTGTGGCTTAAGTCTAAAGCTGTGCAAACATTTCATGTGTATATTGTTATGCTAAGATAGAATTAGTTTTCATAATCTGTCAGACTGTTACATTGGAAATGACTTCATATCCAAAATACAAACACAACTGACTGGTTATTTACATATTTTAGGCATCCTTTAGCTTTGATTGGCATACCGATGGCATGAACATGGTTAATTGCTTGACAGTAATTCTTAACAGTTTTTTTTTTAAATTTAGTAAAAGTAAAACAGCATACACATTAATATGGTTTGTGATGCATGATTGCAATTTAGATCTGTTTTAAAATTAATACTTATAGCCATAATAATGCTGATATAAAGCGTATGACTGTGGTTGACATCACTGAGAAAACTGTTTTTTCAACTCTTGTTTTAGACTAGCTTTTAAAACACAGTCCATCAGCAATCTCATCTGAGGTCAGATGTTACTGCGAAGTTGTCTTGTTTGTTTTTTATTAGCATTCATACAAGGACTTTACTTGTTACAGGGTATCAGTCACAGCTATTAAACCTCAGTGGTAGTTTAAAATAATTTCCCATTACAGGGCAAAGCAGTGAATTATTCAGTACAGTATGAAATCTTTTACTTTCATATTTTAATTTGCTAATTCATTTTTGCATCATATCTTTTTTCCTGGAATGAAGTCCCAAGGTTATATTATAAAATAAATTATCAATTAAAACATAACATTGAAGATTCAGGGAAGTTTTGAGTTAAGAATTAAGAGATAATACCCACATTAATTACTCCTGTATTGTATTTTAAGTGTTAGTTAGAACTGCAAAAAAAAGCTGGAGATGATGAATATGTTTCTTGAACCATGATCTTCCCACATTGATTTCCTTCCACATTTTATTTGCTGTTGAATGCTTTTGCATACACATCTCAGAGCAGGACTTTGTCTACTGCTGGTTACAGTCCCTGGAGTCTATATGTTCTTGTATGGCTTGTGCATTTGTACATATTTTGTGTAGTCAGTCTTGGTCCTCCTGTCTCTCAAAGACATGCTAACTAATGGCTACACATGCACACATGCACACACACACACACACACACACACACACACACACACACACACACACACTTGAAATTTAGCAGTCAAATATTAATGTCTTTGTCATAATAGACATGGACACATTAAATATCTGATAACATATGCTAATCAATACTGCCAGTCAGAAAAGGAACAATGTTCATCAGTATATTATGAAACATATTATTCTGCATACCTCCTTATTAATGTGCTGAAAGTTCCTAACTGAACTATTCTGTTTCAGTTGTTTGATGTTTTCTAAATTCCTAGGTCTCCATAAGAAGCTTCGGGATTTTATACCCACTTCACAGTTTAAATTGAAAAATTCCCTTTAAAAACAAATGTGAAATTTACTATGGTTGGCAAGTTATTTCACTTTCCAGAAATAAGACGAGATCTGTGGGTGTGAAGGCATTTATTTTCCTATATCTATATTTTGCATTGTAAATCATAAAACAGGTAATTAGGAATTACTTTTCCACTCCTGGAACACTTTCGAGACTACACATTTGTTAGTGCAGTTAACATACTAATGAGATGATTGCCTAAAGTATTGAAAGGAATAATATTTCACCCAAAAGTGACATGCTGTCTTACTTATTGCCATGCTATCTCAAGTCCCTCCTTCTATTTTAGTAAAAGGTCATTGCTAGCCAATATGTGAGTAGTTTCTATTTAAGGAAAGCACTCAGCAGCTCCAAGCAATCAACTTCAGTATTTGCCTGCATTCAATAATCATTTCCCAGAGATCACACTGGTAATCAAATGTTCCACTTTCAAGGATAATTTCTCTTGCAAGCATTTTATTGAATTTGTGTCGGACATCAGTGACTCTGTGACTATGCTAATATGGTCACTGCCATATCAAAAATCTAATCTTTTTTGTGTATTACAACAATTAGACATGGAAGAGCAATGCCATCTATTGAGAAGAGAACAGATGTATCGCTATCAAACATATGTTCAGCAAGAAGCGTTATCTTGGGGTGGTTGGTATGCCAGACTGTGAGTGAAACAAAGGGGTATTATTTGATCACTGTTAAACAATAATCAATAAAAGAAATCTAACAAAGGGAAGCACATAAATATGACAGCAGCATGATGAAAAATATTATTTTAAAAATATTTATTTTACTTTGATTACAGCCAAACATTTGAGGGTCAAACAGTGCAAAAATAGTTGCCTTTAGAGTGAATGTGCAGCTTATTTATGAAAGCAAAGATCAGTTATATGATCACTATAATTTCTTATTAATTTTGCTTCCTGGGGAGGAATCGTGCATGACTTTAAGAGGAACAGTAAATATATTATTGTGGGTATTATATCTTTTACATTGATCAGAGTCATATATCAGATATGTAAAAAGTCAGAAGTTGTCTGTCTCAAAGTGAATGGAAGGCAGAATTGTTATGAAAACAAATGGTAGTTTCTTCACCTTTGTTAATAATAATTGCTATAGCTTGCATGGGACTATGTAAATTTATAAAAGATACAAGTTGAAATGCTTACTTTGGTTACAGCCAATCATAAGATGTCTACAGTGTCAGAAAGTATCTATTTTTGGAGGAAAGAAAACATAGGCTGATGTGTGAAAGTAAGGGAAATTTAATTTATTCGAGCACTGTTAAACAGTCAATGATGTGGCTTGTCATGGAGGCTATGGAGCATATGTGTGATAGCAAAAATGGGAAATATATTTCTGTGGCCATTATTTCTTTCACCTGATTTACAGTCAAACATCCAGAAAGAATAAGAATATGTTGAAGTGTGAGTTAGGAAGACAACTGTGTGTGAAGGGCAAAGAATATACACATGATCACTGTTAAACTTTGAAATGCTTTCTGTTCAAAGAAGAATGTGCAGGCCTGTGACCAGTAAGTTGAAAGAAATTACTATATCTATTTGTTTTCATTTTGATTGCTCTCAAACATTGGAGGTATGGAAGAAAGTGGTCATCTTTGGGGATGGTGAGGAAGGCTGTATGTTAAGGGAATGTGTATTATACTGTCATTGATACACCTTGGCAAAGTAGGCAGGGCATGTGTCAGACAGCTGAAAGTTGAAACTCATTACTGTCATCTTTTTTTTTCCCTTGATCATAGGCAAATAGATGAATAATTAGTTATAAAGCTGCTGTTTGTGCAAATTAGACTTTTCTTTTACTTTTTTTATTAATATGGCTTGTCAGGGTGATGAATGGTGTGGGTTTGAGAACAAAAAAGTCAAAATATAGCAATGTAGCAATTACTTTTTTTATACTTTGATCACAGTCAAACATGACAGGAGTGCATAGTTAGAAAGTGGCTATCTTTGGAGGAGTGTATAAAGACAAATGACATTACATGCTCCTAATCAGTGTGCCAAACAACCATTAATATAGTATATCATGGTGGGACAGAGAACTGACCTACCTTGGAATTCAAATATGGATAGAATTATGTTCTTGCATTTATTTTATGGCTGTGCATCTAATTATAATTATCTGAATGTTTTATTAAGAATGCTTCAGTGTTGTCTGATACATGGTATTTTAAATACAGGTATTAAACAAAGGGATTTACAAGTATTTCACAATCATAGTCTGACATATTTCGTTATATTAAGTTAAGAAATTTACATATTATTGTCTATAACCATGTACCAATGAATGACTTTACAGTCACTTTACTGTCAGAATCTAACATGTTGCATTATAGTGAGTATCCAATAGTGTGGGTGTATGACTTCTGGTCAGGGAGTGGAAGACACCACATAGAGATAATATATCTTTATTAGGTTTTCATTTTAGTAGAATCAAAATTACATATATTATTAGAAAGGGTACCTCTTGATTACTGAATACATGTCATGGCAAAGACACTCTATAATGAGGGGAGAAATAATGTGAGATCATATTCACCATTCAGTTATGTTGAAATATCTAATGACATTATAGCAGATTTATGTGTATTTTACTCCTGTGTGACTTAACTCCCTTAAATTATTATTACAAATTCTAAAAGGTGAATTGGCACATATCCTTTTCTACATAAGTACCAGATATAAAGTGTACAAATGTTACATTGTTGAGCCTGACATGTTGCATTTTATTTAACTTTCATTCGGGTTAGATATATGACTTCTTTTCATAATGGTAAATACAGCACATTTTTAGAATATGTCTTAAATAAATATTACACACACACACACACACACACACACACACACACACACACACACACATGTGTGTGTGTGTGTGTGTGTGTGTGTGTGTGTGTGTGTGTGTGTGTACATATATAAAGTTAAGAGCACTTAATTAAGCTGACAGTTTTTAAAGCTGGTATCTGTTTGCCAGTTTGGTGGATAAAAAAGGCAGTCATCAGGTGTGCAAGACTGCACGAGACCTGGGTGGTAGTTCCTTTCCTCATTATTGTATGGCTTTTGAGTTAGTGTGTATGATTAGTAGGAGGTGTGTGAGTACAGCCCTCCCCCCAGGGAATTCAGTGAAACTTACCCATTGCAAAGAACACTGTTTTATAGTTGCATGCTCTGACGTTATGTCTCATAGCATGTGTAATGGCATTTTTTCATTTTTTTTTGTGCCAACATTGCTGACATTGACCTTTGGGGGACTAGATTATTTAATGTATCCCCATATAATCAGAAAAGGCAACACATGTGTCACTATTAACATGCCATGATCTAAATTTGCTGTACTTGAGACGTTATATGAAATTACCATGTTCAGCAATGAGTTGCTCTAAAATTACTAAGTAGAGAATGGTAGACTCAGATGCATTATGCACGAATATCCTGATGCTATTCTCTGAAAGTTTTATTGCGAACTCTTAAAGTAACTGCTAGACATTCTTTTAGACATAGATACTAAATGCATGTATTTTCCCATGCAATTTACTGTCACATTCAGTTATTTTATTTATTTATTTGTTTATTTATTGTTACTTTATCTTGTTTGTTTGTTAGACATGCAATTGTCCTGGTCTAAGAACCCTTTTCTACCACAACCAGTCCAAAGGAGCAAAAAAAAAAAATCAAACTTGACTAAATACAGTAATACTAGTACAAAATATATATCACTAACTCAAAAATAGTGAATCTTAGACATACAGTCAGATGGAGAATAAAAAAGTAGTTGAAAGCAGATGTTCTTAAATATTATGTATAAACCACAGAAATTTGGAAGAAATAATTACAGAGAAAACAAACTGAAAAGTCTTTCAAATCCATATGCTATGAGCAACATTTAATCAGATGTTTAGCTATTATAAGTATTATAAAGAGAAGCTCAATGATTTTCAAAGCATGCTCTACCCATTGCCTTAGCAGATTTATAGCAATAGTTCTTTTGGTCTCAGATATAAGAAAACTAGTCAGTCCATAATTTAATTCCAACTGTTTCAGCACCCCAAGCATACCACTTTCAAAATAATAATGAAATGCTAGATGATTGATATATTTAACAATAGTTCCTTAGCTGTTTCAATCTTAAAAAGGACCCTGTAACTTAAGATAATTTGCATCAATCATTCCTTGAGTAGTCCCAAAGTTCACTGCATTTTTTTAACACTAAAAAATATTTTACTGCCTGATAGCCAGTACCACAGTAAGCAAAATTGTTTTGGAGATTCTTCTGGAATTCCTTAACCATTACATCAGAATAAAGCAGAATCAAATTGTCAACATGAAAACAGTAAGTTATAAGACCAAATCATACATGCAGACTTGAGGAACTCCTGCTTATGAGGTGCAAGCGTCCAAAATACTGTTGGCAATTATAACATCAAAGGACCTACCATTTAGGTAGCCATTGTACAATCTCAGTGAAGCATATCCAACTACCACATGACCCAGATTTAATAAATACTTTATGTGTTAGTAGGTCTCAGATATGTTGTTGCTAGTTATGAATTGTGTCAATTAACTATGTATAATTTTAACTTCTTCACTTTTTCTGTGCTTTAATATTTTGCACATGAGCTTGTTATGAAAAGACGTCATTATATCCCACACCCTACATGGACACTTCTACATTAGCAACAGCAGTGATTGATTGCTAGTTAACCTTATAGTTATGTTTTCACTATCTGCAATGTTCATTTCAATCAAGGCCACAATGTTGCATATACAGTGTGTGTAAATGATACTATGTTACAATATAGTGGCATCAAAATTCACCCTGAATACACATATACATTTACATTAGCAGATCATGTCTACTACATTTATCTGACAAGGAGTCAATGGGTAGTTTGCAAACTATAGCTGAACACATCCATATTGCATTTATTTATCCAGCTATAAAAAGTCCAAGTGAACATATGAATTTCAACATCGTTACTCTGAAGTGCCTGCAAAACAACTTGAGTTAAAAAGACTGGAAAGGGCCCAAGTAACACAGACAGCAAGAACTCCAATTTTCTTGCAATTAATTGTGCTCACTAATAACACAACATGACAGCACAAAAAACTCTGTTTAACACCAAACAATAACAGATTTACAAATCTATTAACTGTTTAAAATTCAGTCACAAACAGAAAATAAAATGCTGAATTACTCATTGCACATTGGTCACTACGCATTCTGGAAAACATCAATCCATCCATCCTCAACCCCTTTTCCAATTTTACACATGGGGTCGGGATGTCACTTCTGCAGTGACAATTATCTTGAGCCAATGTTTACACAGCCAGGTGGCTAGCCCTGCCATGGTAGTTCATTCGTATCACTCCCTCACACACACACTCTCACCTATGGCCAATTTAGAGTGTCCAATCATAATCGGTGGTAAATCTGTATAAAATTATCTTTCCATGCAACTGCTGACAGTACATTGTGCAGCACATGCTTACTGTTATGTAATCAAAAAAGCTTTTCTACAAGAACAAAGCATGTGCTAATGAATACATGGGTATTATGTTAACCACAACTGTGAATGCTATTTTCTCTGTTCTCTGCTCATACCAGATTTTACCAGCATGACAAAGCCTATCACAATGGTATATAATGAGGGGTAACATAGCTGCTGATGCTGTTCAAGACAGTTAAATGAGCATATTGTTAGAGTTTCACAAGCCATTACATTACTAGCATATAAGAACCACTACTGACTTGGTGTCACACATTGCTTTACATGGTACCCTGTTTCATACTGCACATATATGCTTATATCTGTCACACATTGCTTTATATGGTACACAGTTTCATACTGCAAAGATACGCTTATATCTCTCGCACATTGCTTTACATAGTACCCAGTCACATACTGCACAAATATGCCTATATCTGTCACAAGTTGCTTTACATGGTACCCGGTTTCATACTGCACAGACATGCTTATATCTGTCACACATTGCTTTATATGGCACCCGGTTTCATACTGCACAGATATACTTATATCTGTCGCACATTGCTTTACATGATACTCAGTTTCATACTGCACAGATATGCTTATATCTCTCACACATTACAAACTGTAGCTGCTTTGTCTGATTCCGCTTATTTACAGTGCTGTAGCTGCTTTGTCCAATTCTGCTTATTTACATCATCTCTCACACATTGCTTTACATGGCACCTGGTTTAATACTGCACAGAAATGCTTATATCTGGCACACATTGTTTTACATGGTACCCTTTTTCATACTGTACGGATATGCTTACATCTGTCACACATTGCTTCACATGGTATCTGGTTTCATACTGCACAGATACGCTTATATGTGTCACACATTGCTTTACATGGTACCCTGTTTCATACTGCACAGATATGCTTATATCTGTCACAAATTGCTTTACATGGTACCTGGTTTCATACTGCACTGATATGCTTTTATCTGTCACAAATTGCTTTACATGGTAGCCAGTTTCTTACTGCACAGGTATGCTTATATCTGTCACGCATTACTTTATATGGCACCTGGTTTCATACTGCACAGATATGCTAATGTCTGGCACACATCGCTTTACATGGTACCCAGTCTCATACTGCACAGATATGCTTATATCTGTCACAAATTGCTTTACATGGTACCCAGTCTCATAGTGCACAGATATGCTTATATCTGTCACAGATTGCTTTACATGGTACCTGGTTTCATACTGCAGTGATATGCTTTTATCTGTCACACATTGCTTTACATAATAGCCAGTTTCATACTGCACAGGTATGCTTATATCTGTCACACATTGCTTTACATGGCACCCGGTTTCATACTGCACAGATATGCTAATATCTGGCACACATTGCTTTACATGGTACCCAGTTTCATACTGCACAGATACGATTATATCTGTCAGACATTGCTTTACATGGTACCTGGTTTCATACTGCACAGATGCGCTTATATCTGTCATACATTGCTTTACATTGTACCCTTTTTCATACTGTACAGATATGCTTATATCTGTCACACATTGCTTCACATGGTACCCGGTCTCATACGGCACAGATATGCTTATATCTGTTGCTTCACATGGTACCCAGTCTCATACTGCATAGATATGCTTATATCTGTCACACATTTCTTTACATGGTACCCTCTTTCATACTGTGCAGATATGCTTATTTCTGTCACACATTGCTTTACATGATACCTGGTTTCATACTACACAGATATGCTTATATCTGTCACATATTGTTTTATTTGGTACCCTGTTTTATTCTGCACAGATGATATGCTTATATCTATCACACATTGCTTTACATGGTACCCTGTTTCATACTTCACATATATGCTTATATCTGTCACACATTGCTTTACATGGTTCCCTGTTTCATACTTCACATATATGGTTATATCTATCACACATTGCTTTACATGGTACCCTGTTTCATACTTCACATATATGCTAATATCTGTCACGCATTGCTTTACATGGTACCCTGTTTCATACTTCACATATATGCTTATATCTATCACACATTGCTTTACATGGTAACCTGTTTCATACTTCACATATATGCTTATATCTGCACACATTGCTTTACATGTTACCCTGTTTCATACTTCACATATATGCTTATATCTATCACACATTGCTTTACATGTTACCCTGTTTCATACTTCACATATATGCTTATATCTATCACACATTGCTTTACATGTTACCCTGTTTCATACTTAACATATATGCTTATATCTGTCACACATTGCTTTACATGGTACCCTGTTTCATACTTCACATATATGCTTATATCTATCACACATTGCTTTACATGGTACCCTGTTTCATACTTCACATATATGCTTATATCTATCACACATTGCTTTACATGGTACCCTGTTTCATACTTCACATATATGCTTATATCTATCACACATTGCTTTACATGGTACCCTGTTTCATACTGCACATATATGCTTATATCTGTCACACATTGCTTTACATGGTACCCTGTTTCATACTTCACATATATGCTTATATCTATCACACATTGCTTTACATGGTACCCTGTTTCATACTGCACATATATGCTTATATCTGTCACACATTGCTTTACATGGTACCCTGTTTCATACTGCACAGATATGCTTAGTTTGTCTCACTCTCTAGTCCCTATCAAACCCAACTTTACTCAAATAATCTATTAATCCATCTTAGCTCTCAAATGTAATTCCCCTTTATTCTCTCCTTACCCTCCTTCAATTAAATTATTTTACCCCTTTATATCTCTTAATTATTTTACCCCTTTATATCTCTCTAGCTTTCATTATCAGGAATTTAACCTCTTTTTCAGCCTCTGCTGCTTCCTACCTAACCCACCCTTCTCTTATTTCATTCTTCCTTTCTTTCTTAATGATAATCCTTTTCCTGTAACCACACTACTCTTATATGTTTATTTTTCCCTTCATATTTATTTCCATCTCCCTCTTTGTTGTTGTCTTTCTCATATCTAAATGTTACCTTACTTTGAACTTTTTCTTAAATATGTAACCTATTTTGTTTTTGTCTTTTGATCTTTGTTAAATTGTTAAATATTACTGTAACCTGCATTTTAAATGTTTATCTGTTACTTGGAGCTTTTCTCCCTGGGCCTCCGCTGAAAATGGATATGTATCCAGCTGGACTTTCCCGGTTAACAAATGTAAAATAAAATAAAATAAAATAAATCTGTCACACATTGCTTTACATGGTACCCTGTTTCATACTGCACAGATATCCTTATATCTGTCACACATTGTTTTACATGGCACCTGGTTTCGTACTGCACAGATATGCTTATATCTGTCACACTTTGCTTTACATGGTACCCAGTTTCATACTGCACTGATATGATTATATCTGTCACACATTGCTTTACATGGTACCTGGTTTCATACTGCACAAATATGATTATATCTGTTACATATTGTTTTATATGGTACCCTGTTTCATACTGCATAGATGATATGCTTATATCTGTCACACATTGCTTTACATGGTACCCTGTTTCATACTTCACAGATATGCTTATATCTGTCACACATTGATTTACATGTTACCCTGTTTCATACTGCACAGATATGCTTATATCTGTTACACATTGCTTTACATGGTATCCTGTTTCATACTGCACAGATATACTTATATCTGTCACACATTGATTTACATGTTACCCTGTTTCATACTGCACAGATATGCTTGTATCTGTCACACATTGCTTTATGTGGTGCCCTGTTTCATACTGTACAGATATGTTTATATATGTTACACATTGCTTTACATGGTATCCTGTTTCATACTGCACAGATATGCTTGTATCTGTTACACATTGCTTTATATGGCACCCTGTTTAATACTGTATAGCTATGCTTATATCTGTTACACATTGCTTTACATGATACCCTGTTTCATACTGCACAGCTATGCTTATATCTGTTACACATTTCTTTATATGGTACCCTGTTTAATACTGCACAGATATGCTTATATCTGTTACACATTGCTTTATATGTTACCCTGTTTAATACTGCACAGCTATGCTTATATCTGTTACACATTGCTTTATATGGTACCCTGTTTAATACTGCACAGCTATGCTTATATCTGTTACACATTGCTTTATATGGTACCCTGTTTAATACTGCACAGCTATGCTTATTTCTGTTACACGTTGCTTTAGATATGTTGATGCTGCTCAGGCTACTGCATACTAACAGCTGTATGTGTATCCAGGCATAACCATACTACATGGTTCTCTACCTGTGAAATTCAAGTCTAACTTCCAAAGCCCAGGTTTCTGCAACTCCACTTAACTCTCACTGATATAATAAATCTTGCATCATATGTATATTTCTTTTTGTTTGCAGATCCATTGAGCTTCTTTGGACTGGGCTGATATTTGTTGATGTGCATCTTAGCGTAGCTCTCCAGCTGTTTACTTCCTAAGAGCACAGTTATTTGGTGGCATTCACCATTTTTAGGAGAACTGGGTTTGTCAGTTGTGTGCAAGAAGAGATCAATCCTCGGAGCCATTGCTAATGCTCACATATGATGACTAGAAACAGTACTCAGAGGCTATACATCTATGTGCTGTCAACCTTCAGATGGCAGTTGTGAATTATTATGTATGGCATTCTCTTTATGTGTATTATTATGTATGGCACTCTCTTTATGTGTGTACACACCTCCCCAGCTAAAGTGATAATGCCCCCTCATGACCTATTCATTCACATTATCCAGCTGCTGTTTATTAGTCTAGTTCTTTAGTCCAGTTTTGACCAAGAACTAGGCCGCAAGGACAACCTTCATTCCTTCAGCACATTATCATTATCTGTCCCCTCTAAGAGAAATGAGCAGACAAATTCCCATAATTCTTTCTCTCACCAGCTCCTTTTAGCTGACTTGATCTTCAAGACTCGTGGACTTTGGTACATACTGGTAAATCATCAAGCATTTAGGAATATTAGCTCTGTGTTTGATGAGTCACTGATAAGGCACACATTTCACAGAGAATAGGATTCTGAAATATTGCATGTTATTGAGGCCCATTAATGACGCATGACTTTGAGAGTTAAATATGGTGACCGATATGTCATGTCAGACTGTAATTTTTTGAGACATGCACATATATGAGATTATTCCTTTACATGAATAGATAGTGTAGTTGTCTGATGCCAAGGTATGCCCACTTTTCTATGACATCTCATCATCTGGAGTGTATCACATTTCAGGTCTTTGTTGTATATGTATAAGACTGTAGTGCTCCTGCCATACGTTGTTGAGGAACACATTTGCATAGAAGATTCAACTTGTATATTGTGTTTTGGTCATTGTTTGTGAGACTTCCTTTGGAAATTGTTAGATGTAGATGGCAACACTTCCATTGCAATGCTTGTTGAGGGCATCTTTTGTGGGTACTGATCATACTTTCCACATATGTGCACTGTCCACAGTTATGTCATGTTCTCAGCATAGAAAGCTGCCTGCCATCTTCACCTATCCATGGCAGTCTGTCACATAACAGTATAGTAATTGAATATCTATGTGGTTGCATAGAAATTGAATCACTATGATATTTAGACAAATTATGTTTTTTGTCTCTCTTTCATGCACACACACACGCACACTCACACAGATATATATATATATGTAGGTTACTCTCAAGTGATCTAATTATCATTTGTTTGAACACATCAAAATTCTCGCAAAATAGTTTGAAAATTCACTTTTTGAATTTTGATGGCATTTGCTTGTGCAAAATCATAGTAGTGAGATTTAAGAGTTAGTATATCTAAGTTGCAAGGTCCATGGGGAAAAAGTTTTACTCTTTGCCTTTATTTATTTATTTGTTTTTTAGATTCATTATCTTTTTTTGTGAATTTTATGCAAAAACTTTTTCTAGTTTGAGAACTTGACATACGTGTGTGTGTGTGTGTGTGTCTGTGTGTGTGTGTACATATAATCCTCATGTAAGCATGGGCAATATACACTGCATTAGTGCATTGGATTAAATCAGTCTAGTTAATATTACAATTCGTGTGCATATCACACATATTTCACACAAATACTTTTTGTTACATTGCTCCTTTAATTATTCCAAAAACCTTGGAGTAGAATAGCATAAGAATTTTTTGAATTCTCACTTGTCTATGTGTACATATAACCATAATGTCAGCAAAACCAGCATATGTTGCATAAGTCCGTTGGAAGAAGTCTCTTTTGTCACTATTACTATTCCTTTGACTATCAGATGCATACTGTTTGTGAGATTGCCCCTTAATTACTCCATTCACTTCAAATTAGTATGGTGCAAGATGTTTCTGAATGCCACGCAAAGATACATTTACACATATGCTCTAAGAACTGTCATTGCAATGCAATGTTAGGCCACATTCTAGTTAGTTTATGATATGTATATGTATATGACATCTGTTTAGAGTGGGGAACACAATAATTGTCCATTCTCTATGAACAGTCATTGCATCAAAAGCAAAAATAATATCTATCTATCTATATATCTATATCTATCTGTCTATATATAGATATATATGTATATATAGGTATATATTATATGTATACATTGGTCAAAAAGAATATTTGTTCTGTACTGGATTTATATGCCCCCTCCAAATTTAGATTATTCTGCAGTGATACACTATACCTGTATGAGATTATATATGTTTCCTTATATTTGAAATCTTCACTATTGTTTTTCTAATTTGGTGTGGTGACATATTTTGTCCAGAGAAATTTGATATAAAACATCAAACAGTTTCAGAAACAGTCTTGTATTGCTACCTTCCACCAGCAGGCCAACACAGGCATTTGGCTCTTGTGCTATTTGGCATCGAATTTGCAACTAGCAGACACTTTTTGCATTTACATGTTGACAAAATTATTGCATGCTAATTCACATAATCAGTGTGCTCATGTGAAATTATAATGAAAATATTAGTGCTGCTTCTCAGAAAAAAAATAATACTTTAAGTCATTTTAAATGTTTCAACAAAGCATATATATTTACTTGAAACTTACATGTATGTTCTTGAGGCACGCTCCTTTCCTAGTCTATAAACTATTAGCTCATGCAGTATTATGTCATAGGTTGACCAAACAGGACATTTGCAAAAAAAAAAAAAATAATCTGAGAATGCTATCAAGCAATATAGAACATAATTACATTTTAGATAGGCTTATGCAGGCCATGATAGTCATCAGAAACTGAGAAGTACAACATTTGAAATGAATTCAGTTTTGTAATAGAAGTGTGAATGCCAATTCTTTCTACAGCAAGAGATATAAAGCCTAAAACTGGATAAAGTACTAACATGACTTATGTGACTGCATCCCTAAAAAGTACACGCATTTCGGTATAAAAGTGACATTAGTATTCTTTTTAAGAGATATGTCATTATTTTCATTAAAATTCAGGATGCAGCTGGTACTTTGATTTGACTGTCAGAACAGAGTTTCTAAGAATATTTTAGGTTTTTGATTGTAATAGTACTTTTTTTTAAATATTACTTGAGAATATGTCATGCTATTTTGTAGATATGAATATTTATACAGAACAATAAAAATTGCCATTCAACAGTCTATGAATATTCCTCTTGAAAATGTTCATTAGTAAGAGGATTAAAATTTGTGTATGAGTAGCACATTCTTCTATTTATTGATTTATTTTCATATTTATTTATGATCTGCTTGTAACTGTGTAGGGTAGCATATGCTAATTTTTTTCTGTAGTAGATATAGGTTTGAGGCAAATAATGGCACTGGATTAGCACAGGTAAATTTTAATGATGCAAACAGGGAGGGGTGATAATTATGTGTATGACATGGCCAACACGTACATTAATATTTTATCTGTTAATATTATCAGTGTTTTGTATATCTATATCTATATCTATATCTATATCTATATCTATATATGGCTGCATGCCAAAGTGTTGAAAGTACTAAATGTTGAAGGTACTGCTTGCTATCATACTCATGGGAGACTTTAATTACCTTTCTAGAGACTGGGAATCCAACATGGCCTCAAATCTACAGGCACAGACATTACTGGACTTTGTAACTAGAACTACTCTTGACCATATAGTGAATGTCTCATCCTCCATTGTCAGATCTGACCTTAAAGCTGTCTCTGAAAACAAAATCAACTCTGTCACCACAATAACCAGTAACAGTTAGGAAGCATTCAAGGGCAAATTACATTTTATTAAGTGTCGGTTTGTCCAAATTCAATGCCCTCCCGGCAGAAAAAAAAAAAACAGAAGCCTATGCTGAATTGTACTCAGGAACTCTGTGCATCTATGTCAATGGCTACACAGAGGTTGCTGTACCAAATAAAAGTATAAAAGTAAGCATATAACTATCCCCAGAAACAAACCACCCTGGTGGCATCCCAAATTAAATATGATATAAAACAAAAGAAAAAAATGATGGCAAAAATCAGGAAAAGTAATTCCTATAAAGATTAAAATTCTCTCATGAAAGCAAATAGGCAACTAAGAGGGCTGATTAAGTAAAATAAAAACAACCTTGAGGTTAAGATAGCCACCCAGGTGAAAGATAGCCATAAGGTGTTCTTCAGAAACCTCATGGACACAAAACAATGTGCAGAACTGGTAGTTAAGGTGCCATATTCATTGAGCCTGGTGATATAATGAACTTCTTACTGGACAGATTCAGTTCCAACTTTGCCTCCCACCCCGATTCACCCTCCAAGAAATACCCTCAAACATAACCTCTCCAACTATAACTAGGAAGCATGTACTGGCTGCACTCACTAAAGCCAAGAGCACAACTTCAGTGGGCCCCAATAACATCCCAGGATGTCTCTTGAACAATCTGAAATATGACTTATCAGATCAGAGCACTTGGAGTCATTATTTAGCTATAGTTTTAAAACAGGATTTTTGCCATAAGAATGGAGGACTGAAATGGTCAGCCACCATCATAAGAAAGAACCTTCAATAAGTCCTGGAAACTAGAGACCCATTAGTCTAATTAGTCTTATTTGCAAAGCCATAGAAAAACATTACCTTGAAGTTGTTAACAAGGACATAGGAGACTTCCAGACATTGCATCCATCCCAAATTGACTTTCTCAATGGAAGGTCATGCTTATTGAACATGGTGGACTTCTTTGAATAAGTCTCTAAGGCAATAGATGAGGGAAAAGTGGGGCATACTGCCTACCTTGATCTAGCTAAAGCATTTAATACAATACCCTACTCGGGCACTGTCAAAAAACTTACAAAACTAGGCATAATCTCCTTTATAACACACTAGATAGCTAGCTGGCTCATAGATAGGGCCCAAAAAATTAGTATTAATGAGGCCACATCTACAAAGAAGCCAGTTACCAATAGCATTTCTCAGAGCTCTGTGCTGGACCTGCTTCTCTTTGGCATCTACTTCTTGAAGGTCAAAGCCGATGTCAAAGATCTCTAGATGACCATCTTTGCAGATGATTGCAAACTGGGAGCAGTTATTAAATCCCCCCCAGAATGATAACATCCTTCAGGAGGGTCTAACACAGACAAGTAATTGGTGCCAACCCATGGATTAAAGCTCAATGCTAAGAAATGCATTATAGTAGCTAATGGGAAGTCTTTGCCTGTTGTAGAAGGTATACCTGGTCCCAGTTTTGAAGAACCTTTTGCACAAAAACAAAAAACATAATCAAAACTACCAGATCAAATTACCAAAATTTTGCTTGAAACAGAAACTGGACATGCTGAAGGGACAGATATGTTTCTCAGAAAAGTCTCATTCTATAGAGCAGGCTCTCCATCTATGAGAAGCAGAGTTCTTCTTTAACCCTATTTAAGTGCATCTTGGACCGTTAAATGGATAACAGGAAATTTATCCCGGTCTGGCACCTATGTCTCTGATGGACAGAGTCAGTCAGTAAATCACTCCCTATATAAATTAAATTTGTGGGTCAAGTTATGGTTGCATAGTTAGGCTTATAAGGGACCTAATGGTCGTTAGTCTAATATAAACCTATCCATCCATCCATCCTCAACCCCTTTTCCCATTTTGCACATGGTGTCTGGGTATCACTATAACAGTGACAATCATGTTGAGCCGAACCTATGAAAATACAAAATGCTGAAAATGGAACATGCCCTTTCCCCACTGGTGTGTGATCCTAGAATTGGCATATATATAATTAGCAGTGTGTAGACACAGCTACCCACATGGGGGTGTGTGTGCAGGGAAGCTTGCCTCCCACCATAAAATGGATTTCAACATTTTTTATTTCAGCATAAGTACCTTCAACATTAGTACGTCCAGCATTTTGAGATGGAACTATATGTATTAATAAATCAAGTGTGTGTGTGTGTGTGTGTGTGTGTGTGTGTGTGTGTGTGTGTGTGTGTGTGTGTGTGTGTGTGTGTGACATACATATAGATACACACACACACATATATATATATATATATATTCACATACTTGGGTGTAATGTGTTCATGTATATGCTTCATTAACATGTGATTGCAGAATCATTTTGCTGACATAGAAATTAAATGATAAAAAATGATTGGACACTACATTTGATTGAAAGTACATTTAAATGAAAAGTTATTTCATCAAAAACATTCTACACAACATACATACCATAAAAACCTTTTTTGCAGGGGGGAAGCCTCCTAATTAAACATATATATTCTAACTCCATGGTCACACACCCGTTGAAGAAAAAAACAAAATTAAAAAAAAAATCATACAGCGCGAATCAGTGCTAGTACACAAATATTAGCATCTACAGATCTAGGGTACAACATGCTGGTCCCCTTTTCTGACCGACAAAAGATCTTCTGACTCACTTTCATTACAACTCCCAAAATCAAAAACAGCAACAAAAATACCATCTATAGACTTTCCCAGTTTTCAGAGAAATTGCCTTTCAGTAAAATATAGTTTCTAACAAACTGTATCAACAGATTTCACTGCCAGTAAAATTAATCTGTGATGAAATATACAGTATATGCACTTGCATATGTGAGAGATATCTAAAAATTTAAAAAAGGAAGATTATTCATTTTAAAAAATCAGACTGAATGTCCTGTGGATCTGTCACAACAGCATTTTTGCTACCTGCAGCACTTTATTTAAGAAGCAAGCCAAAATGAATGTGAAAAATAAATAAACTCTAAAATTACACAACAGAATACAAAGTATCATTTCTGTGTAGAGCAGAAATCAGCATCCTCCAGGCAATACTTAAAAATACACTGAATTAAAACTACTATAAACAAAGACAATAAGACTACCATGACTTCTTCTGAATGTCTTTTTCTCTCAGTTAGGGGTCGCCACAGTGGAACTCCGGTCTGCTAAAGATTGGCAGACAATTTTTTACAGGTGCCAACTTGACACCCAACCTTCAGTAAAGGAACAACCATTCTACACATGCCTTTCAAACACCACTCAACCACAGGAAGGACATGCAGACTCCACACAGAAGGCACTCTAGCTAAGAATCGAACAGGTGAACCTCTTGCTGTGAGGGAACAATGCTACTGCTGCACCACTGTGGCTTGACTTCTGCTGAATGTCTATAAGTCAAAAATCAGAGAAACTTCACATTCCATTCAAGCAGTTATGCATAACTAGCTTGGAATCAGTTATTAAACAGTCACAGTGTGTAAAACATCAGGACATTAAACAGCTAAGGATTACTGCGTGCATGGTTCATGCAAAAATGTAGATATAATGTAGATGTATTATTCTCTTTCTAATCAAGTCTGACAATCTCACTTTGACTCTCCCCATGTAAACCTACTCCACAGTCCCTAATAATTCAGTAACTTATCTACATTCAAAGATTATTTGATAGCCAGTTACTTAATGTTTACCTGTCTTACTTATAATCATAAATTATAAAGCTCACTAGAAGGAAATCATGTATCTGAGACACTGCTGTTGTCTCGTCTTGATTTTACTCAGTCTTGGATAGATTTATTGAGGCATCTGTACCAATCAAATATACCAGTATAAGCATAATGTCAAGTTTAAAGATAAGCCATTGTGGTAGAATTCAGAACTCTTGCCTCCTGCCTAACTGTATTGAAACTGCCAAGAGAGAAGAGAAAGGAAAAAGGAAAAAAAAAAAAAACTGAATTTTTAAACTTGCCGTTCTCCTTTTAAATTGCATATTGTGCATGTGTGATGGTGGTGGGAAGGGTCTCACAGTATCTCCTGACTTTGGGGGCTGCACAACCACCTTGTTTACTTATACAAACAAATTCAAAGATTGCTGCCCATTGGATAAAGGGGAACACTCTGAAACGCAGAAATCTCACTCTCAGTTTTTCCCACTGTGGCACATTCAGCCTTCCTGTTTTGGGATTTGCTGTTATGAACCTTTAGCACTCAAATAGCTACAGAAATTCTCACATCACATCAAGAAAGCTACCAGCCACTTAGACAAGATGTCTAATTCATTTCATCATAATAAAATACATTTAAAATTAGTAATTAATACCATTTGGAAATGCAGGATAATCTAATACTGTAGGCCTGTGACTATTTCAAACTAAAACTGCAAGACTTTCTTTAGCTGTATTAGGAAGCTTAGATGAAACCAGTGAGAAGCCAACAATTTTGTGCTTAACTTTAATGACACCTCTGACCTTAAGGACATTACTTCTGTCAGGTAATGAAAATATTGTAACTTCTAAGTGATTTCATTATAAAGTGTTGTTGTTATTATTATTATTATTATTATTATTATTATTATTATTATTATTATTATTATTATTATTATCTATATATATTATAGTCTATATATATAGATAGATACAGATAGACATGTCTATAGCATTTCCACAATGGAACAAAATACTGAACCACTAAGTACAACATAACAGACCATAAGCACAGTTAATGGAGGTGGGGGCACAAATGAGGGACACCTGGTAATTACTGCTATGTACCCCCCCCTAGCCTTAACGGATATACTGTGCAATCCAATATCCAGCACATGCAGTACTTGACTTCAGGACCCTCCACAACACAGCTACAATGCTCCAACAGTAATCCAAGTTACCTGTACATGTCAGGGCAATATCTGTAACATATCATACAGAAAAGTCATTCTACCATAGGGAATGTACAATGTGGAAGGGGTACACATTACAACGGTACAGATATGCACACACATCTATACATTGACAATTATGTTCAGGTTTATAGATAGATAGATAAGATATATGAGATATATAGGTACATACACATATACACAGACAAAAGGTATTAGTAGCCATACATAGTAGATGTAGTGTGGACGTACTGGGTGCAAAGTATATCCCTCAGCCACAAGCCCTGTAACTAGCACCTGTGACATATGTAGTGTGGCAATGATTCCCACAAAGGGATTACTTACATTACACATATACCCACTCACAATCCAAAGGACATGACATGACACACAGGTATGTATACACAGACAACCTTTATTTGTGTACTATACAATAATGTATGCCATTACTTACAGCACATAGAATTTGAATCATTTAATCAGTAATGAATGCAAGGCCCACACAAAACAGTAGATGCAGACAGTGCGGATATATAACATACTATGCTGTCCAGGCCAAGGCCTTCAATTCATACAACAGTAGACAAAGAATTTGCCTTGAAGATAAGAAACAATCAACAATAACAGATGTAGTTCAGCAGCCTCCAATTACACCCTGTAGTCAAGCCCTAGGGGGAAATGTATTACTTGTGGTAATAGTTTCATAGTTTCATAGTATAGTACTAGGCTATCTGCCCTGGGGCATTTGTAAGCCTAGCCATAGTGATGTGGCTTTTGCCACCCCATGAAATGGTACAAAAAATGTACAGAATAAATTTAGAATACTGTGCCTCTGTCTAGTAGTGACACAATGAAGGTCCCCTTATATAATAGAATTAGTTTACTGTGCCCCTGTCTAGCAGTGACACAGATGTGACCCCTGGGGTAAACTTACGATCTCCCATCCACTCATCAAGATTTCTCTTGAAGAGAGTCAGTGAGGGCTCTGCCTAATACAAACTGGGATCTTGTTCCAAAGCATGGGAAGCCTCTGGGTTATGAATCTATCCCTCCAGCATGTCCTATTCATACTTGTGCCGAGGTTTAAGTATTTAGCTCTTGTGGTCCTGATGGATTTGGATTTTTTGAGGTGGAGCATGTCCATCAGATCCTGATTGGACATGGCCTTGTACGTCAGGCAGAGATCACCTCTGAGCAGGCAGTATGCTACTGAATAGAGCTGAAGTTTCTTTAGTCTGGCAGAATAAGACATATGTTGGAGACCCTTGATCCTCTTGGTGAGGTACTTTTGTGGTCTCTCCAGCTGTTGCAAATGCCGGATGAGGTACATACCAAATGGGGCATTGTACTCAATCATGGGTCTGATGAGGGAGGAATATAGGGGTACAATGGCATCCTTGGATCTGGATGTGAATCCCTTCATGATGAGGTGTGCAAGGTAGAATGTTTTTCTAACCACTTTGGCAATGTGGGTGTCAAATGAGAGGTCGCTGTCGACTTGGGTCCCTAGGTCTCTGATTACTTTTTCCGTACTCAGTGGGTTGCTGTCTATGTGATAATTTGTGGGTACTTTGTTTTTCCCAAAGCGGATGACTATACATTTTTTGGCATTTAGTTTAAGGCCGTGACTCCGGCACCAGTTGTCCGTTTCTGTGAGGCCTTTTTGTAGGATGTGTGTGTCTGCTGGTGTATCGACTATGGCGCCTAGTTTGCAGTCATCTGCGAACTTTGTCAGCCACAGCCCTCCCATGTTTGCTTTAACATCTGAGAAATAAATGACGAACAAGAGGGTCCCAGGACAGATCCCTGTGGGACACCACTTGTGACTGGCTTTGAGTCTGACATTGCTCCAGCAATTTTAACTTTATGGGTTCTGTCCTTTAGCCAGTTTGCAACCCATCTAGTGACATAAGGGTTTACTTTTAAGCTGTTGAGCTTATCTATGATGCCTGAGTGGGGTATTGTGTCGAAGGCCTTAGCCAAGTCCAGGTATGCTGTATGGACTGCTTTGCCCTCATCAATGGCTCTAGTGACTGTTTCGAAAAAGTCAACCAGGTTTAAAAGGCAGGATCTGCCCTTTACAAAGCCAAACTGTGTGGGGTCAAGTGTCTGTAGGTCCCCTATGTCTCTGTTTATGAGTTCCATAATGATTCTTTCCATAGCTTTGCAGACCAGGCTGGTTAAGCTTATGGGGCGGTAGTTTCCAGGGTCTGTAGAGGCACCCCCCTTATGGAGTGGGACCACTGTTGCTGTATGCCAGTGTTCAGGTACATATCCCGAAGTAAGGCTAAGGTTAAATAGCATTTTTATGTGTGGGTTTAGCTCCTATTGGAGTTCACATAACACGCAACCCGGGATACCGTCAGGTCCCATTGATGCTGTGTTTTTTGCTTTGTTTAGGGCGGTTCTCATTTGGACATCTGAGATGACAGGGAGATTACATTCAGCTGGGATAAGTATTTCTTCTTTTGGGGGAGAAGGAGGGGAGAAATGTCAATGTATCTGTCACATGTATGGATCCTGACCAACAAATGTTGTGAGAGTCCACGATATGACTGGGATGATAGCAGGAATGCTAGCAGTAAGTAATGATAGGCCATTATCTAACAACCCCTAACCGTATCACAGCAGGACAAAGCCTGCCATATATATGGATGACAGAGGGAAGAACACAGGGCCATACTCGCAATATTGCTGTTACACACCACGTAATTTGCTGGTGTTACAGGTTTTGTTGCAACATACCCTTATGCAGGAATAAGACATCAGGAACACAAATGGATGTAGGCATGTACTGATAGCGTGCAACAGACAGATTGCTGGGGATATAGCTAGGACAAGATCTGTGTTGTGCAAAGGCAAAAGCAAACAGACAATCCACTGGCCATCATGTGGATAGGCCCACTGTTGAGAGCTATGCAGACAGACTGCATTCCATCCTAAACTACTATGTACACGTAAACACTGCAAGACCAGCAATATACAATGCACATAACAACACTACTCACTCTGTCTGTAGGTCTGGAACCTCTTATAAATGTGCAGTTGGCCTTTGTCTGCAAGTCCTGCTGTAAGCGGTACTGCAACCTGCCATCTGTAACACTGCTGCCCACATACAGGAAGGATGTTCTCCATATTGGAAAGGTTAAGGGACAATACCCACATAAGTCAGCAGTTTATGCTACTGGGTTGCCATAACAGTGGTTATCTGAATCACTACACAGCAGGCTGCATGCAGTTAGCAACTGTTGCACACTGATTGGTGCAGAGCCCATCATCTGATCATGTGCATCACCTACAAAAGTCATGCTGCAATCAATTCAAACCAGCTCAATCGATCTAAAAGCCAAAACCAGAAAGGAGTCACACCAGTCATAAAAAAAAAGTTATGAAAAACATAAATGTATGTAATTTAATATAGTATGTGGTATAGATTAATAGGATATATGATGTTGAATGTTTGATATGTGCCATCTGTAGTTGTCCCTGTAATGATGTTCTGCTGAACAACTGCTCTGGACAATAATGTCTGTCCCTGTAGGCAGTGGGACATACCCGCCAACTGTGCAGATCAGCAATGAATGACAAAGATGCCAGCTATAATATCTGTGTGTGCTGTGTTAGTGTGGGCAATAGCTGGTGGTGGAACTACTGGCATCATGATAGACACATGGGTGGTCAGAGCACACCTTTTGCAGGACAGTCATGTTAATGTGTAATGGAGCATGTACAAATGTCATAGGTGTATATTAGGCTTACCAGCAATCTCACACCATATATACCACCCTAATGTTAGTCTGTGTTCACATGTGACACCTGTCTGTGTTGCAGCAAGGCAGAACACTGCAGCTGTGAATGAAAGACAGTTACAGAATGCGGACCAGGTGTCTGTATGCACCCCACATATAGATAAATATCTGTGTGATACAGAATAAGACGTGTATGTCTACAGATACACAGACACTCATATAGCTATAGCTATATCAACAACCTACAAGATATAGCTACACTTATATGTAAATATATATATATATATATATATATATATATATATATACACACACACACACACACATACATATATATATATATGTATACATATATATATATATATATATATATATATATATATATATATATATATATATATATAGTGGCACTGACAATGGCATGCAGGTGAAATAGTCTGTAATAGGCCAGCAAAGATAGTATCCCCACAGGGAGCAAGGCTACAAACACATAGCACAAACCATGGCACAAACACATAGCACAAAACGTAGTACAATACAACATGTGTCCCAATGGTAGGTAAGCAGCCAACATACCAATTGCATTCTGTGAATGGTTTGTTGTAGCCGATATGGTGTGGGGAGACAAAAATGTGTATTAATAACTATGGTAACCCTGCTGTATGAGTGGCTCAGACCTGTTTCCATCTTTGTGTCTTCCAGGGAAAATGGCAAACACATGTCCCCCATCATACAGTGCCACCAAAACTGAGGTGATTATAGACCATCTGGTACAGCACTATGAACAGCTGTTTGGCAAGACAACCCATGATCAGCAGGAGAGGACCGCCCTGTGGAACAAGCTAGTCCACAGGGTCAGTGATGTCGGACTGCAAAACCGCAGCTATGAACAGGTCCGGCATCATTGCACCGACCTGCTTCGCCATGTACATCGGCGTGCAGCTGCCATACAGGGGGGACCACCTCGCAACAGGGAGCAACCCACCCATCCACCCCTCACCCGTGTGGAGGAGCTTCTCAGCAGCCTTGTGGCACCTGCCCGCCTGCACCAACAACACCTGTCAGGGCACATTGTGGAGGTGGGTGCCACTGACACACCAGCTGAGGACCGTGCAGGTAAAGCCCCAGGGCACATTGGTACACCACTCTTGTGTATGCATCTGCATCTGTACAGGTACATCATGCAAATTTGAGATGACATATACATAGTCTGTTGCTGTGTAGTAGTAATACGCAGTTGTTCATAAGATGTATTATTGTGGAATTCTACTGTTGATGTAATGTAATGCTACACTCACCCTTTATGAATGCCACAGCTGCGGCCACCGACATCAACTTTCTCACACTCCTATGTAGGTCCCTCCAGGATACCACCATGGCAGCAGCCCGTAGCCAGTGAGTATGGTTCATGTTCATGCATGATAACACACTGGACATATAATAGCTATGGGATATTCCAGGCACACATCTAACACACCTGCCCATACTGCATGCTGTACACGTTCACGTTTTGTTGCTGTAAAATGCACTGCATCACAGTAGAGACCATGCTGGGGTATCAGAAGGGTACAACATACACATGTGAGATAACTAACTTCCTGGCTATGTGTCCACAGGGATGTGAAGTATGGCAGGGCACATGGCCTACAGTAGGGACATATGTGAATCAACACCACCATGGCTGTAGCTGCACACAATCAGGTTAAGTAAACGTGGCAGATGTAACCCTGACCCCACATCATTCGTGACAGCAGTGTGTGCACTCCAAGGGACGTGCACATGAGTAGACCTTGCAACCATGCAGAGGTCTGGGACATGTGAAGGGCACCCCCCACAGCCATGGTAAGGTCTGCTGGTTGTCAGTGTAATAGTCTTGTACTGGTCATGCATGCACTGCTGATGTTGTGATCTTTAAAGCAGACATCAGGCATTCACAAATGATATCTGTTCACATATCATCCCAGGTATGAGTTGCTATAACACATAGGGGCTGTAAGCATTGGAGCTGACATAACCGACACAGTACTACATATGCAGCAATGGTTTCTACAACTGTGAGGTATGGTGCACAGTACAAGGCAGGGTGTGGAACAGGTCCACAGTAACACTTTGTACATGGGTGCAGTGTTAACAAGGGGAAGGGCCATCACCTACCAACACAGCCCATGCATCACACACATGTATACTGCCGCTAGCTTGAAGACAGTATAGTTGCACTGCATGCTGTTGAGCACCATATCTAATGCATGCTGACAGAAGGGTAATGGGAGGACTGTGTGTACAAGCATTGTGCAAACCCACATGCAGGAGTATGAGGTGTGTGTGTTGATTGTGTCTGTAAGTGCAGTCTAGTGGAGTGTGGTCGATGCATGTCAGATGTGTGTATACATGTGTGTCTGTGTGTGTGGGTGTCCATGTATGCACAGGCGATAGTGGGATTGATCACATGGCAGTACTTCTCCTTGGGATTGTGCTATACATGCACATGGAGTGACACATGGGACTCCAGGACAACCTGTCTGATATGTGAACAAAGGATAGCTGATAGCATAACAAGATCTGTAGCATGGAGCATGCACTGGGAGGGAAAGTACATACCAGGTATACACATCATATTGCCAGCAGCAGACAGATAAGTGGCTACCCACATATGCAGCACTACAAATACAATGAGGAATTACCACAGCACATCAGTGACTGTATCCAGGTATTACTGTTGTGCGCATGATGGGTCGCTTGCGCAGCAGATGTGGCATGGACTGAGCAAGACTGTAGAATGAGTCTCTGCTGTGTGACATATGAGGTGAATGTAGTAGCCCCAACTATATAGGGGCTATGTACACTATGACTGCACATACATAGGATAATATAGGATGACAGAAGTGAGGCTATGTACAACCTACTCCACCCAAGTCAGGGAGGTGATGGAGTAACAGGTCAGGTGTTGTGATCACACGTGCAGGCATGGAGAGGAATGATATGTTAATGGGTAGTAGTAATGAGTGTATATTTGCAAGTGCCATGCAGGATGGGGAACATATATAACTGAATGTGGGAATGTCTGTAAACCCAGAGAAAGGGAGGTAGTAAGGTGGACTGTCAGTGTGAGTGTGTATGAGTGTGTGTACTGTTATGCAATGCTGTACAGGTCTTAAAAGTGTGTATTTGTTTCCCCCACAGGTGGTGAGGTGGGTCAAGGTCCCTCCTGCATGCAAACTGAGGTAGGTGGCCGTACAGACACCAATGATGATGATGGTACAGTTGAGGCACAGATGGGGTTGTCAGAGGCCGACACTGCGCGAACATGTATCATCACCCTCCTAGCCACCCCAAGCCCACACACAGTTACAGTGACCCTACAAACCCCATCACGTGTGGCCATAGCAGAGGGACAGTTGGCAGTTGATGGCAGTGACCAGGAAGTGTGGTGTCCATGCCAAGTGTGTCGGGTCACAGTCGGCATAGCCAAATGTCCGGAAGTCCACCACATCGGCAGATGTACTGTGGTGCTCGTGGGAGGGCCACAGGTCATCATGCCCTTGGCAGAGGCACCACAACTGGTAGCACCACAAGCATGTTTCAGGCCATAATGGAGGCACAGACACATATGGAAATGCACATCAGACAGGGCCTGAGGCTGCAGAGGTCTGCTTTCTCAGCTGTAAGTGGCAACCTCCATTAACTTGCTGTCACCCTCCATGAACAGACCAAGGTCATGGATAGATGGTGGGGTGAGATGGTGGGCCTCCTTGACCGTGGTATGTCTGTGCTTGAATGTGTGGTGGGAGTGGTGTGATGACCGCGTGGACGTAGGCCAGAAACACCAGCAGCTGGCAGTCAATGTGGACATGCCAGGACACCCAGCTGCTGCAATGGTGGCAGTACCAGCCCCAGCACACCACTGAGGATGCTGTCCACACCACAGCAGGCCTTATGCATGTGGCCCTGGCCAGTCCCAGGTGGGACATGGTTCCAGCAGACATCTGTCATAATCAGGGGAGAGTAGCACCTCAATGTCTGTACCTGCACATGCCCATGGAACCCCTGGCAGGCACAGTCAGCATGTCCGTGGACAAAGGCAGTGAACTGCACACCCTGCCAGGTATGGTCTGCAGCTGTCCAACAACACCCGTGTAGTGCAGCCACATGGCAGAACTGTGTGCATGCATACCCACACACTATGCAACAACACCGAGGGTGACCCCATACTGACACACACCACATCACCATGCCCCAATCAAAGAACCAAACCCCTCTCCCACACACATGATGACACATGTTTGGACCACCCTCGGCCTCTGGCACACCAGCAACACACCCTGTGCATATAATGACACCTTTGCCACATCCCTGTCATCCATAACATCGATGCAGGGACAGGCTAATATGGTTCTGATGTACGCAGTGACTGTAATAGAGTGCTGCAATGTACTGCAGTGTAAGATGTTGTCAGGGGTAATGTGTAATGCATACATGTCAGGTAGTGTAGCCATGCAGCTATGATGCATTTCACACCCTGTGAATATGATGATACCTGTGCCACATCCTGTCATCCATAACATCGATGCAGGGACAGGCTAATATGGCTCTGATGCACACGATGACTGTAATAGATTGGTGCAATGTACTGCAGTGAAAGATGTTGTCAGGGGTAATGTGCAATACATACATATCCGGTAGTGTAGCCATGCAGCTATGATGCATTTCACACCCTGTGCATATGATGATACCTGTGCCACATCCCTGTCATCCATAACATCGATGCAGGGACAGGCTAATATGGTTCTGACGCACACAGTGACTGTAATAGAGTGCTGCAATGTACTGCAGTGTAAGATGTTATCAGGCGTAATGTGTAATGTATACATGTCAGGTAGGGTAGCCATGCAGCTATGATGCATCTCAGTTGTTGGTAACACTGATTGTTATCGCCATACTGTCATCCATTTTGTTGCAGATGTACATGTGTCAGCAGGAGGATGGTCTGCAGTCATATTCCACATGGGTATGTCACTGTGGTGACACCATGGCCATGACATATCTGGTGTACAGTTGCACACATGTCACAGGTATGTATAACAGTTATTGCCTGTGCAACATTGTCCATTGGCCTGCTGGTACGAGTATTATCTGCACCCTTATGTCAACCCATCCACATACACACACATCATTACTTGGCGACACTGTGTCTAGACCCCTACCCAGGTATGTAGTGCTAATGAACTGTGTGGCTGTCATTGCACACACGACACCACCTGTAGGGTGAGGTATGTACCAGGTCACATGTTTCATGCAGAACATCCACAGACATGTACAATATGGTAATGGGTGATTTAATGTTTGTATATGGAAAATACATAGTGTGTCATAGCATCATATACACATTGGCACACAACAGGCAGACACACATCTTAGAGACCTGGGTGTATTGTTGCTAACTAACTAGTCCATGTGTCCAATGTGTTACAGGTAGGCTGCACACAGCACATGTGTAACTGGGCTGTATCCTTTTATTGGTTACCTGTATGGGTGATGGTGACAGTGGCTACTAGAGAGTGATATGTGGGCCATATACCAGGTGTACCATTGTGTAATGATAGTGTACACAGCACCCACATCCCCCACTGGATATTGTACACACTGGAACCCATCTTGATACTCTAACATACCCACTATCACACATTGCCCATGATGCCAAAACAACCCATTGCATATCACAACAGTGGTACCACAGGGATATGCACGTAATGCACACACCACAGGCATAGTAAGGTGTTGCATTGTGATGCCACACCTATGAGCAACAACAACAATATCTGTACTACTGTGTTGCAATGTGTTTTGTACTAGGAGTATGTGGCCTCGGAATGGCGTACCCCACAGATATGCAGACATGCACACATACACACACGTGGCAGACCTCAATGGGATTCCCATGCCTACTAACCCATTTGTACATCACTGTTGTGCTGGTACTGCAAGACACATGTAGCTGTTAGGGAGAGCAGTGTAACAGCCTACATCTCATGTCTAATACAGCAGTGGCCACATCTAACTATAACAATGGGAGTGGTGGTGGTTGTGAAGGCAGTCATGGACTTTCCAACTACAGGTGTACTAACACACAAACAATGCTATCCTCAGTAATGCACATGTACATGTGTCAATACTGTGGTGCATTGCTGCAGGTGGTCATAGCTGTGTACCTGGCTGTTGTCCATGGAGGGTCTGGATGTGTTGGGGGTGTGTGGACATTGGTATCATGCCACCTGTCATGTGCCAGCAGGCAATCTATTGACAGATACCATGTTAATGACTGGCAGAGTGAGAGTGACATGCATCAGCCAATCCTCTGGGTGCCTTCTACACATGGTCACTGAGGTGATCCAGTCAACATGTATGCAACATGTCGTACAACATGTAGTTAGTATCTGTGATGGAGACCTGTACCCAAGCATGTTCAGTAGACTGTGGTAGTTTAGTGTAGGTACCGGTGGCATGTGGCCCATACAGGGTGATGTCTCCTATATGTGACAGGTAGTACACAGCTGGCCACACATGTCAGTGTCAATCAAGCATAGGTTGTCTGTACATATCCCAGCTGGAGACCTGCCATCAACACATCTGTAGAGGGACTGACAGACACCAGTTTGGCAAGTAGCTATGCAGTAGGATGAATGTGTCAACAGATAGATGTTTGACAACAATGAGTATGCCATTACTACATGTTGTAAGCCTTCACTAACATGTGCTGTACCGACGGTACTCCACAGTTATATTCCACATGTCTGAATATCATCCAGTAGGGCATATATATGGTGACACAGCCCACACACTAAGTACACAACAGTGAGCACTCAGAGTGCAGCTATGCCTGCAAGTGTGCTTGTTGTCAGTAGTAATGTTAGCACTGCACTCTTTCCTGGGACAGCACTGTAGACAGTAGTAATGCCATGTTACACTGCATGCCTGTGTGATAGCATGTACCCTGGGTTGCTACCCCTGCATGTCACACGTTCACATGGACAACAGTGCTGTGCAGGGCTCATATACTTGTGCATCCCAGACATGAAACTCAATACCCTTTGCTACAGTAATAAGAGCACATAGACACATGTACTGTACATGGCAGTACATACACATATTACAGATGTCATTTCCCAGGGTTTGACATAGCCTCTGTGTAGACAGTATGCCACAGAGTATAGCTGGAGGATGTCTAGATGGTCAGCATAGGTCATCTGTTTGATGCCTGTGAGTCTTATAGTGAGGTATTTCCACTGCCTTCCCAGCTGTCACAGCTGTCTTGTGAGGTACATGCCAAATGGGGCATTGTACTCTATACAGGGTGTAATGAGGGATGAGTACAGTGGGACACTTACCCCTTTTCTCTGGATGTAAAGCCTTCAGTTATGAGGTGTGCCACATTAGAGGATTTCCTTAATGTCATGGCTATGTGGTTAATGAAGGTGAGACCACTGTCCACCTGTGTCCCTATGTCTGTCAGCACACTGTCAATGTTTAGTGTACTGACACCTATATAGTACTTCATGGGTACACAGTATGTCCAAAGTGGATAACTGTACATTACTTGCCATTAAGCTTGAGCCCATGGCTCTGGCAAAAAACATCTGTGTCTGTAAAGGCATGTTGTAGAATATCCACATCATTGGGGGATCCAATAATGGCTCCCAGTTTGCAGCCATCTGTGAACTTTGTCAGCCAGAGTTCCGTAGTGATGGCCTGTACTTCAGGGAAGTAGATGCCAAACAAGAGCTGTGCCAGGACCGACCCTGACATACTGAAATTAGTCAATTGTCTGCAGCAGGGATTGGACATGGCTACGTTTACAGTCTGGGTTCCATTGGTAAGTCAGTTGGCAACTCATTGAGTGACACAAGTGTTTACCACCAGCTCCGCATGTTTAATTATGTCTCTAGAGTGGGCGATGTTGTTGAAGGCCTTGGGGAAGTCCAGATAGGCTATGTGCACTGCCTTACCCTTCTCTACAGCTCCGGGGACTGAATCAAAGTAATCAAACAAGGGTCAGGAGACAATATCGGCCCTGCACAAGCCCAACCAGGGTGGGGTCCAGTGTTTACTGGTTGCCAATGTCTTTGTTAATGAGTTGCATTATAATGCATTCCATGCCCTTGCAGATCAGGCTCATCAGACTGATGAAACGGTAGTTCCCGGGTTCCAAGGTGGATTCCCCCTTGTGGACCGTGACAACTGTAGCTGTGCACCACTCAGTGAGATTGATGCCTGAGGTAAGGCTATGATTACATATGGCACTTAGGTGAGATGCAGGGTTATGTAGTAGTTCATGTACTACACAGCCCGGGATGTCATCTGTTTCCATGGCTGCTGTATTCCTAGCAGTGGAGTCGGCGGATTCCACTTGTGTGGCCATGATTACTGGAATGTGACAACCTTTTGTTACTGAGATGTCCCCTTTATGGGGTGAGGGAGGCTGAATATGGCACTAAATCTGTCTGCCCGGATATTGGAACACTCCTTTGAATCAGTATATTTAATGCCAATCTGTTGTAGCACAGAGCAATTCTGAGCATTGTGGTATAGATCCTGGACATAACTATAGAATGCCTTGTGGTTGCCTTTGGAATCTATGGCAATTTTATTTATGTGACAAGCTCTGGTGGTTTTCTAGGGATAGCAGCTTCTTACTGAGGCTGGTAAGGGAGCAGTTTCCATTTTGGGATCATCCTGTTAACTGCAACAGTGTCTTCCTTCTGTTGTATAGACTGTTCATGCCAGTGGAGCACAAGACTGGCTTCCTTGTTTGGAGGACAGTGTTTCAGGTCTATGTGGGATGGCGCAATGCATGCACCTGTGGATGTGCCCACACAGTGCCTTAGTGTAGGAATTACCAGTTGCACATTCAGCTCCCATCTCCATGGTTGTCATGAGGTTTGCCATGTCTGACTTGAGTAGCATGGTGTAGGCTTTGCAGAGGGTATTCACGGAGGCTCCTTACTGGTGGGTGGGGGTGGGATGTGGATGTCAACAGTGATAACCTAATGGTCAGACCTGATCTATGAGGGGTGGCCACTGGTGTGACGCATCTGACACCCATGTTGATAATAACTAGGTCTATGATATTGGAGACCCTGGTTGGACAATGGACTAGCTGATCCAGGGGGGTGGAATGTATGGGTTCCCGGAACTGTTGGTAAAGGGTGGTGATACAAGAGGTGATTTCCCAGTTAATGGCAGAGTATTTGGAATCACCCTGTATTATGGTGTTTGATATTATCTTAATATTGTCCAGTATGTTTATAACAGTGTAGTGAGAACCTTGGACCATGGAGGGGGATCAGTAGGCAGATACAATTTGGATTGCAGTCTTACATAGTGTCAGTTGCATTTGGTGATTCTCAAATGCATTCTGTTTGACACTAGGCTGGAGGTGTGAATGACCTTGGTAAATATGGACACTTCTCCACCTATAGTGCTGTGGTCTTGTTTTGTTGCCCGACATGTGTGATAAGGGTTGTAGGCAGGTATTACAGGTGTGCTCTCTGGAGCATTGCACCTGGTCCCAGGTACTGCTCAGATATCGATGTTCCCCAGTTGTATGTGTGGCTCAGGAGAGTGCCTGTTCAGGTTTAGACATCTAACATTGAGTCGCATTAATGGCAGTTTTGCATGCTTGCATCTGTTACAGTAGTGGTTTTGCCCTTTGAACCTTGCCTATATTAGGCACTATGGGGGTGCCTGGGGCTGTAGCCAGTAACCTGAATCCCAGGGGCAACACGTGCAGTTCGTCTCTGCCAGAGCATCGTGGTTTGTACATCATGTCGCCCCGGGCAGACAGATAACGGATCCCCTTTGAATGACATCAGACGCTTAGCCACTTGTTGAAGTCAGTGCTGTGTATATGTATATGTCTGGTATTTATATATATATATATATATATATATATATATATATATATATATATATATATATATATATATCCCCATATATGTATGTGGATATGTATATGGCCATAAATGTATGTGGATATGTATATGTGTTAATTTCTACATAGATATGTGGATATATGTACACATATATCAGTTTACCATATGTCCAGAACATGGGGTAGAGACCTACCTGAGTACCGATAGTCCCAACGTGGTAGTGCAAGGGGATATCATGGATTTATTGCGGGTTTATATGTAGACTGCTGCAACTGTCATAGGGGTGTCTTAACAGACATTTTGGATATGGGAGGTCGCATCTGCTGTAGACATGTGCACCAATGCCTACGGACAGATATCTTAGGGGCAGCATAGTACGGACCCATTGCTAGCACAGTAATGATGGTGTGGACTACAGCAGGGATATGACCACTATATGTGGACAGTGTGGCACTCTGTGGTCAGTCCAGAATTGTACACATGTCCCCTTCATGCGAGACATGTGGACCATGTCTCCCAGTGTGGATGTTACTAGCCATGTACATTGTTATATCACAATACTGGGGTATACATGCTCACACAGTGTATGCACACACACATGCTCATCTGTCCAGACACATACTACCTGGTGCTGCTGAGTTCACATGGCCACATACTACCCAGTAGAGAATGACATACATATGTACAGCATACCACAGCTTTGTCAGTAATACACAACAGTCATGCTGGCCTGACAGCAGTATGCCCTGCAAATAACTGGACACAACTGCACTCTAGGTATTTACAGTAGGCTGCTAGGCATGTCACAAAGCACTTTGCAAACTACAGGCACACTGCCACAATTCTGGAACACATATTGTATGGGGGAATACACATGTACCTGCGATTATAGCTAGCTCGACACGCAGGTCACAGCACAGCATAGCAGACACCTGTGATTTAATGCATACCCACATCCAATGGCAATGCAGCCACAGCCACATATGATAAACAAGGTTACCACTGGAGTGGCATGTAACATCAGAAAGAACTGGACAGAGAACAATGGCATCTACCACAGCCTCTACAGAGCACATGTGTTGTAAGTGCAATACACATACAGTCGTCAATCATCCTAAACCAGGGGTCTGCAACCTGCAGAACTGGAGCCACATGTGTCTCTTCAGCCCTGCAGTAGTGGGTCCTTGTACCTGTGAGGATTAATGGACACACTACCACACTGCACACACACACACACACACACACACACACACACACACACACACACACACACACACACACACACACACACTCACAGACCCAGCCATCCCAACACAGGTATGGACATATGTTAGGTATTGTTGTTATACACATGGTTATACTATATGTAGTATTACTATATATGGGACTGTATATGCTCTGCTATCTTCATTGTAGGTGTCATATAGCTGTTGTGCCACCGGTGACAATACTTTAGTGGGTGAGGGGTCAGGAATGGCTATTTGGATAGTGAAGGCCGCAGACCCCTGCCATATGTACACTGACCATAGTACTGTACACACATACACAGAATGTCCTGGTAATATCCTCAGACATAGCC